>NC_060144.1:119298221-119601252 GCF_021461385.2 Schistocerca piceifrons
TTAGCTTTTGCGTTGCAGGCAATGGCGGTACAAATTCAGAAATAAATTGCTGTCTGCATGCTAATTGTTGTTTCTTCATTACAGGCAATGCTGATGAAAATGCAATAGCAAATTGTCGTATCAGGTTTAAAGCTAGCTTCTGCATTACAGGTAATAGCGGTGAATGTACAAAGATAAATTGTCGTATACAGTGCAAATCGTGTACCTGTACGATGTCATTATTAAATTCTTTACATTTTCTTACAAATGCAAATTGCTCGAAATCTACGTTCTCGTCACTCGGTTTGATAGCACGTTCAGGTTTGTGTGTGAATCTGTTCGTCTGTGTCATTTCGGATTTCAAGTTGCGTAGCTTTTCATATTTTAAGTCGCGTGGCTTTTCGGATTTTAAGTCGCGTAGTTGCTGTAAATTGCTCACATTATACACGCTGCGTGACTCTGATAAATGCTCGCAACGTGGCGGATTCTGTGACGTGTTGGTGACTGAAATGTTTTTCATTTCTGTTACTTCTTGTTGTAAATATGATAACTTCCGACGTAACGTGTTGTTAGATGAATCGATTTCATTAATTTTCTGCTGTAAATTTTGAAATTCAGGTGTTTGGATAAATGAAACTGGTGCAGTATCGTCTGATTTATTGTCATTAGCATTTTCGATAACATCAATACGACTGGCCAATTCATCACATTTTTCAGTCAGTATTTTAACCTGATCATCGGTTTTAGAATCAGACGCATTAATCTGTTTTTGCAACTTGCGCGTAGTTTCGCTCAGTTTTTTAACATCAGCTTTGATGACATCGCAATCCTGTGTTAGATCTAGTTGTTCGAATCTATCTGTCACTGTTTGAATATTTACTGTGTGTGTATCTGTTTTTGCTTTAAGATCAGAAATTTCATCCCGTAATTCCGCGTTCAATTGTTCTATGGTATTAATTTTGTCGGACACTGTAGTAATATTATTGTCTACATACGTCTTCGCTTTCGCGAATATTTTACGTTTGTCCTCTTGTCTCTGTGCAGTGATTGTTTCCATGACTTGTCGTTTTACTTTGTTTTGATCTTGAATAAATCTGCGGAAACGCGTATCACTGTTCTGTATGTGCTGATTAAAGCGCTCGTTAATCTGAGTGTTCTGCTGTTCGAATTTCGCGTCTATCTTTGCGTCCATAGTGCGCGAAAGTTCTACCGTCATTGCTCTAAACTCGTCCCGTAATTGTGCAGCTTTTTCAGAGCATTGTTTAGCGACTCCGCTAATTTCGTCTCTGAGTGTTTCTGTTGCGACTGTTTGCATTTCTTTTAATTCTTGCGCAACAGACTTAATTTCTTCGCTATTTTTTTGTGAACAAGCCTCAATTTCCACGCGCAACTGTTCCTTAGTGTCATGGCACTGCGCGGCAACGGCTCTAATTTGTTCGCTAAGCTGTTTGAGATTTTCGTCATTATTGTCAAGTTTCTCATTTAAGTGTTTGTTATCTTCCCTAAGTTGTTTGAAATTCTCTTTAAATTGTTTGTTATCTACACTCTGTTGTTTGACCTGTTCACTAAGTTTGTCTTGTTTTTCGTTCTGTTCGTTCCTAAACTGTAGCATTATTGCTATAAATTGATCCAAAGTAACATTACCTACTCCATTATCTGTGCTATTTGATTGTGTACCTGGAATTGTCGCGCTTTGTGTGACCATTTGGTCATTCTGCAATTTACAAAAAGGATTATCAGTCGGACGTACACTGTCACTCACTATTTCGGAATTGAATGAATCCGTCGTACTTTGTGTATCCTGTTCATTTTCATTAGACAAATTTGTCTGTTCGTTACTTGAGTTTTCCAAATCGGGTGTGTTAAGCTGGGCAGCGCTCATTACAATAGAGCGTTCTACGTCATCAATTGTCGTCAAATTAACAGACGAGACAATTGAGTTCGTTTGTTCATTATCAGGGTAAAAGTCATCATTAGTGGTTGGAATGCACTGATTGTTAGTGGACGCAGGATTGTCATGATTACACTGCGTGTCGTATGTCCTATCGGTAAAGTTGTTTGAGTCGGTAATTTCATTCAAAATACCTCGCGATACACTATTCACAGTCTTTCGCGGCATTTTAACAATAGTCAAAATTTTTCACAAAACAAATCAACACAATGCAAAAGCAACACACAAATACAACAAAGCAACAAATTGCCGTTGACCTGTAGAGAGAAAGTCACAAGATTAATAAAAGCGTAGCGCCAAATCCTAATTATATCTAAGCAAATAAGAGCAGATATCTGACTGTTGTTCAAAAGACTCTCAACGAAATTCGATCCTGGACTGGGTGTCGCCAAGTGTAACCTCCCCACCGCAATTTTTTTAATGAAAATATAGCAATACTTAATAGAAATGGGAGCCAAGTGTAACCTCCCCACAAAAATTTAAAAAAAAAAAAAAAAAAAAAAAGGGACGATACTAATTAGAAATGCTGATGGACATGGCTCTATGCGTAACCTGCCCACAATGAAATGTACTGACAATGGCAAC
Organism: Schistocerca piceifrons; assembly: GCF_021461385.2. Lineage (NCBI taxonomy): Eukaryota > Metazoa > Arthropoda > Insecta > Orthoptera > Acrididae > Schistocerca > Schistocerca piceifrons. The sequence goes on from NC_060144.1 coordinate 119,300,737, forward strand.
AAAAATGTGAAATACGCAATCTGACTCAAATAAAAATTCTTCACAAAATTTAAAGTCCGTTCAGTGACAAGAAAATACAATTAAACCGAAATATCGGTCTTTGGCCCTGTGTAAAACAATCAGAATTAAAGTCTTACCTCAGAATAAATGGATGTCACATATCTGCTCTTGTTGCGCACCGCTTGGAGGAACTGCATTGCAAATAATAATATTCTCCTTTTTTTTTTGTGATTCTAGTGAAATTTTTCTTCAAAAGAAGTGGAATGAAATGGGAAGTGCAACGAGATCTTTAGTTCAATAAAAATTAAATTTTTTGAAAAAATGCTTTTGAAATAAAAATTATTATTGGGGAACTTGTTGGAGAATAATTACAATTTTTCATTATCTAATAATTATATTAATTAACAGTATACCTTATTCCTCATCTTGACCAGTGTTGCCGACCGCCTACATCACACAACCGCACTGCGCTGCTACTATTGACCGACCGCTCTGCATGACGACTACAGACTGAGTACTGCTCTCAACTAGACAGAGCTACAGACTCGCAACGACAGACTACTAACAGACTGAGAACCGCTCGCAACACTCGCGCGGTCAAGCGCATACTCTCTGGTCACAGATGCTACAATGCCTCGCCATCGCTGCTATGTTACATACGTGTTTCAAACTGTAACGTGTATGAAACTTCCTGGCAGATTAAAACTGTGTTCCGGACCGAGATTCGAACTCGGGACCATTGCCTTTCGCGGGCAAGTGCTCTACGAACTGAGCTACCCAAGCACGACTCACGCCCCCTACTCACAGCTTCACTTCTGCCAGTACCTCGTCTCCTACCTTTACAGAAGCTCTCCTGCGAACCTTGCGGAACTAGCACTCCTGAAATAAAGGATATTTCGGAGACGTGACTTGGCCACAGCCCGGGGAATGTTTCCAGAATGAGATTTTCACTCTGCAGCGGAGTGTGCGCTGATATGAAACTTCCTGGCAGATTAAAACTGTATGCCGGACCGAGACTCGATCTCGGGACCTTTGCCTTTCGCGGGCAAGTCTCCGCAATATCCTTTCTTTCAGGAGTGTTAGTTCTGCACGGTTTGCAGGAGAGCTTCTGTAAAGTTTAGAGGGTAGGAGACGAGGTACTGGCAGAAGTGAAGCTGTGAGGAGGGGGCGTGAGTCGTGCTTGGGTAGCTCAGTTGGAAGAGCACTTGCCCGCGAAAGGCAAAGGTCCCGAGTTCAAGTCATGGTGCGGCACACAGTTTTAATCTGCCAGGAAATTTCATATCAACGGGCACTTCGCTGCAGAGTGAAAATCTCATTCTGTAACGTGTATGTTTTGGTTGATTGTACTGTGTTCCCAATACGCCCATCAACTGGATCGTAATATCGCCAGTAGGCGATATTGGGAGCAGCTATTTTAATTTGTTAACCGATCTATCTCGTACTTATCTCAAACCAAGGGAAAAGAAGAAGAGACAGACTTGGAGCACGTCAAATCTTGAAGTTGCATGTCGGACTGTCCAAAGAAACAAAAAAAAAACAAAAAAATGGGCACGCTGAGAGCATCAAAGATCAACGATTCGAGAATACATTAAAAGAAGTGCAAAAGGGGAGAATTAACAGGAAGCTGCAGTTGTAAGACAGAAATTTGGAAGGAAACATACGATGACATAAAAAAATTCTTTGGTTTGACGAGAAATGATGTAAAGCAGATGGCATTCCAACTTGCCTTACGGAACAATTTGCCCCATCCCTTTTCAAAAACTGGAAACATGGCAGGTCGAAAGTGGTTGAACGTGTTTATGAAAAGAAATTGTTCCCCGTTAACAACACGAACGCCAAAATCACTGTCTAGAGCTAGAATCATAGGCTTTACTCAAGACAATGTGAGGTCATTTTTCTGTATTCTCAGAGCAGAACTTGATTAAAATCAAGTTCAACCCCGCAAGAACATTTAATGTTGACGAAACTGGAATAATAACTGTCTAAAGCAAAAATGTGAAGCAGATTTGCACAAAAGGAAAATCGGCAGTCTACAAAATGTCATCAGTAGAGAGAGGAAAGCTGAACACCATCATCACCTGTATGTCAGCTGCCGGCCAGTATATTCCTCTGATGATAGTGTTCCCCAGAAAGGAGCAGGACCTGAAGCTAATGAATGGATCCCCTCCTGGAGCTATTCCAGGATTTCAGCCATCAGGCTGGATTCAGTGTGATTGGTTTTGTAAGTGGATGAAGCATTTTACCTTTTTTGGAAAGTCTACTGCAGAAGACCCAGTTGTTTTAATCCTGGATGGACACTACTCACACAAAAGGAACCTAGACGTTATAAACTTTGTCAGAGAGAATCACATCATAATGGTCTGCTTTCCTCCTCATAGCAAGCATAGGATGCAGCCACTGGATGTTGCCTTCATAAAACCTTCTACAATCAAGAAATTGAGAAGTGGATTTCCAATAATGAGAGTAGACTTGTGGCTCAATATGACGTCGCTGAACTCAGGGGCAAAGCATACATTAGAGCAGCAACCATGAGTAATGTATTGAATGGTTTTCGTGCCACTGGTATCTATCCTTACGCCGAATCAGTATTTAATGAAGCTGATTTTATTTATGAAGCGAACGATAACAGACCACAGCCTATTTCTGAAGCTCAGTGTGGGCCTCAATTACTTGCAAATACTGCCACAGTTGATCTAGCACGTACGCCTATTTCACATAGTGTTGACAATGAAATTCCATCTGCTGGTAAAAATGAATCTTATTCCTCATCTGCTTCCATATCATTCCACCCCTTAGTCTCGCCCAAATACATGAAAGCTGTACCAAAAGTTCAACCAGCATCTCCCGAACGAAAGTGTGGGGAGAGCCATGTGTTGACTAGTTCTCCTTATAAGAAGAAGTTGGAAACCTTTTATGCTTCTAAAGGCAAGTCCAATGAGGCTTCAAACACTGGAGCAACACGAAAGAGGAATCCTGCCACCAAGAGGAAAGTTAAAAGAAAGTAAAAAATCTCAAGTTGTTCTGACAGTGAGGCTGCTAGCGAACCTTCACTGGTAGACGCAGATGACGATTATGATCTGGATGTTGATGATGATTCTACAGATGCCACCTGTGCATTTTGTATTAAGAAGTTTTCCGACGATTTTAGTAGAGAACAGTGGCTTATGTGCTCTTCGTGTTCCAACTGGAATCACACATTTTGTGATGCAGGGAGTGACGAGCGGAAAAAATACATATGTTCTTTCAGTCTAAATAACTAACTCTTAAATATGTTTTACATAATTCTGATGTAAATAATCCCATCTAATTGTACAATTGCGTTATAGTTTTCCAATAAATTACAAACAATTTGATTTGGTCTTACTTTTAACTTGATTTTTTTTCACAGAACCATGTTGAAAACCACTTACGAAAGCTAACAAATATGGGATGTGCTTTTAATTTTGGTGGGTGGGCGATAACAGGAACAGGGGTAGGCAGTATTAGGAACCCACTCTGAGACCATTCCCTATCACCACTTTCTAAATTTTCCAAAATAACTCAAAGTAGCATAGTTTTAGAAGTAATTTGGCCTATGGAAACCAAAGAAGGATAGTTTCTACTAATATTCATTTAGTTTAAAGCTTGATTTCACCAACCAAGAGGTTGATAAACAGGAAAATAATAATGGTAGGCGATATTGGGGGCCCTTACCCTAAGTGGCGGAATGAAAGATGCCCGATGGGTCCATCATTCGGTTTCGTCACATATCGGATTTGTCAGGAACACTTCATGTCGACTTCTGTGTTTTTTTAATTTCTGCCAACTCCAGTAACCTTGCAGTTGTAGTGTCAAAACTGTGTGGTGAAGCTAAACGTTGCAGTTTCTGTTGGCAGTCCTGAGAGCTGAATACGTCAGCATTCAGCCTCACATGTGTCCGCCCACCGTAAAGACCAATCTTATCATTTATATTTTTGTTCATCATTTTCAGCAAATTGTTTTTTAACGCAACTGGTCTGCTATTTCTTCACATCGGAAATCTTGTTATTCCTTTGACACCGTCACCCCCAACTGCAATCGGACTTCTCCTTTGTGCCACCTATACTTTCTTCATACAGTTGAAGAGAAAGACTGGACGTAATGAAAGCTCAAAAAGTAGTAAGAGTACTTCACGCAGTGAAAGTAAAATTATGTTCTACTACAATTTCAAAAGAGCAGTTTCAAAGATTTACCGGAAACTGAGGAAAAAATAGAATATAAAATAAAAATATCGACACTCGATATTATCATTTCGTTATCGATATATTGATAAAAGGCGGAATGAATATGACCGATACATATCGATATGCCTGACGTTACGATACATCGACGTTTTGTCAACAACCCAACTCTCTACACCAACGACATTCGACAACAACCTGGAGGCCGATTGTCTTCTTCCGCCGACAACACAGCCGTGTATAGAAGCAGCTACAAAATAAAAAATTTTGCACAAAAATTCAGGAAGATCTAGACGATATGCAACCATGGACACTTTTTGGAAGGTCACTCTGACTGTTGGGATGATTCATGCCAACCTTTCTACTTACAGGGTTTTTGCGGTATGAGTACAAATACTGTGAACATTGATATTTTAATATGTCCGCACTTAAGTGTGTAAGTTGTTTTATCTCTGCTTCCAACTATATTCCCTCAAACTTATCATTTACTTTACCACTTGATGTATTTTTGCATGGTCGCAACTACACAAGGAAGTGGACTACATCAGTCAGAACAGACTATCCTTTTGCATCCACACTTCAGTACGTGCGCTGCAGCCCAGGGAAAAACTTCAATGGCTTCTTGGTGCCATGTGTACTAATCAACGTAAAAATATGCTATTCGTAATAGCTGTAATTACTAGGTTGCAAATGAAGTAAATGCTGATATAGTGTTGTTCAGTACATGGTCCACAGACAGCATTAGAAATACACTAATGGCCATTAAAATTACTACACCACGACGATGACGTGCTACACACGCAAAATTTAGCCGACAGGAAAAAGATGCTGTGATATGCAGATGATTAGCTTTTCAGAGCATTCACACAAGGTTGGCGCCGGTGGCGACACCTACAACGTGCTGACATGAGGAAAGTTTCCAACCGGTTTCTCATACACAAATTGCCTGGTGAAACGTTGTTGTGACGCTTCGTGTAAGCAGGAGAGATGTGTAACATCGCGTTTCCGACTTTGATAAAGGTCGGATTGTAGCCTGTCGCGATTGCGGTTTATCGTATCGGGACATTGCTGCTCGCGTTGGTCGAGATCCAATGACTGTTAGCAGAATCTGGAATCGGTTTGCTCAGGAGGGTAATACGGAACGCCGTGCTGGATCCCAACGGCCTCGTATTACGAGCAGTCGAGATGACAGGCATCTTATCCACATGGCTGTAACGGATCGTGCAGCCACGTCTCGATCCCTGAGTCAACAGATGGGGACGTTTGCAAGACAACAACCATCTGCACGAACAGTTCGACGACGTTTGCGACTATCAGCTCGGAGACCGTGGCTGCGGTTACCCTTGACGGTGCATCACAGACAGGAGCGCCTGCGATGGTGTACTCAACGACGAACTTGGGTGCACGAATGTCAAAACGTCATTTTTTCGGATGAATTCAGGTTCTATTTACAGCATCATGATGGTGGCATCCGTGTTTGGCGACATCGCGGTGAACGCACATTGGAAGCGTGTATTCGTCATCGCCATACTGGCGTATCACCCGACGTGATGGTATGGGGTGCCATTGGTTACACATCTCGGTCACCTCTTGTTCGCATTGACGGCACTTTGATCAGTGGACGTTACGTTTCGGATGTGTTACGATCTGTAGCTCTACCCTTCATTCGATCCCTGCGAAACCCTACATTTCAGAAGCATAATGCACGACCTCATGTTGCAGGTCCTGTACGGGCCTTTCTGGATACAGAAAATGTTCGACTGCTGCCCTGGCCAGCACATTCTCCACATATCTCACCAATTGAAAACGTCTGGTCAGTGGTGGCCGAGCAACTGGTTCGTCACAATACGCCAGTCAATACTCTTGATGAACTGTGGTATCGTGTTGAAGCTGCATGGGCAGCTGTACCTGTACACGCCATCCAAGCTCTGTTTGACTCAATGTCCAGGTGTATCAAGGCCGTTATTACGGCCAGAGGTGGTTGTTCTGGGTACTGATTTCTCAGGATCTATGCACCCAAATTGCGTGAAAATGTAATCACATGTCAGTTGTAGTATAATACATTTGTCCAATGAATACCCGTTTATCATTTGCATTTCTTCTTGGTGTAGCAATTTTAATGGCCAGTAGTGTATGTGCATTTATACCCCCGATGCCCGTATAGGATTGTACCTAAGAAGTTAAAATTAGAACTCACGCCATCGATATACTGTGGAAAACGAAAATCAGATACTTGGATCTGATACTAGACTACGTTTGACTGCATTGTAATTTCATGTCACTCAAAGAAAAAAATAAATAAAAAGTATATATAGAGTTCCCTCAGTGCCAATAGGCCTCTCGCTGTCACGATTCCACACAAATTTAATAACGTATATAGATAGTCCATCTCTGGAATAGAGATACTCGACGATTTTTGCCGGTTATTAGTATCGATACTCGCAAGATATCCGTCTCGGGAATTCCAAGATTTTCGAGAATGCTTTAATGCTGAGTTTTAAGTTTATATTTTTTGTGTAATTTCGCATTTGCTATTATCTTTCCCGAGTAAATGGGGTCTTGACAGCCTGATAGACAGACAGTCGGACAACAAATGACAAAGAAAATATTTTTTTTGTGTGAAATAATTACAGACTAACAATTTTCGGAGTTTTTGCCATGCTTCTACCTTTAAACGTTGCATCTTGCCAAATTTCATGATAGTAAGTCAACGGGAAGAATTCTACAGATTTTGATGAGTGAATATGTGAGGTTTGAAAATGTGACATAAATACCCGTATCTTTCTACTGCGTTGACGTAGATGCTTAAATTTTTACACTGCCAATGAACCATAGACCGTAGCATGTGGCATAAATATCAACTTGATACGTCTTCCTGTTGATGACAAAAAGGGTTCCTAACAGTTGAAGAGACGGATAGGCGGACAGACAGAAAGTCGGACAACTAAGTAATCCTATAAAGATCGCATTTTTACCAATTGAGTTTCAGAAGAGCTGCTCCTTTCGAAATTTTTAATAAATTCATTTGAACTGACGCGAATTGACTAAATGCTAAATCATGTACCCAGTACACCAGATAGCTAAAACAGAGCTGTAAGCAGTCATAGTTCATGGCTTTTCATAAACATTCTTTACACAGATGACATACGCTGAAGTAGTTAGTATGTGGTACTCATCATTGTTCAGTACGTTTTGTAACAGGATTTATGTCCTGCGTGTATTTTATTACAATATTAATCTATACTTTGCCTATGGAATATTATTTTTGACGCCGTCCGCGGTGGCCGAGAGATTCTAGGCGCTACAGTCTGGAACCGCGCGACCGCTACGGTCGCAGGTTCGAATCCTGCCTCGGGGATGGATGTGTGTGATGTCCTTAGGTTTGTTAGGTTTAAGTAGTTCTAAGTTCTCGGGGACTGATGACCTCAGAAGTTAAGGCCCATAGTGCTCAGAGACATTTATTATTTTTGACTTAGTGCCAAAATTTGTCTGATGCTCTTCATATATTTCAAATCCAGAGTAAGATTTACATTCCTTAATGAGTAGGGGTCCTATTTTATTGATTACATGGTTGACAAAGTTAACGACAGCCACAATTAAAATTTCTTTAATGCAACGTATTTAATGAGCTGGGATCAATTCCTCCCCTAGTACAGCAATACTGTCGATTTCCTTATTCCATGAAAGTATTGTGATCATCGTTCCCTGTATCAATCAAATTTGAAGTGATCCGTTGGTTGTCAGTCGCTGATTTTGTTCTCCTTCGCTTTCATTTTAATGGCTCAGTCCAGAGCACCTACGGTTTTTTCTTAATTTCTTACTTCAAATTGTCCCCTTTTTGGAATGAGACAGTTGGCTGCTGGGCCTTTTACGATGCTGGTTCTTTTACTTGGGCTGAGACAAGGATTGCTTCCGTTGTTTTTGTTTCTCTTGTCCTGACTGCCCTATCAGTGATCTCTTTTTCCTTTATGAAACATCGTGAGTTTGTTCTTTGTTCTTCAACTTGGTTGGACATGATTTGTCTCTCTTCTTGGTAACCTCAGTTTCAGCTGCCCGTTTCCACGTTATTTATGCCATCCGGTAAGGACTTCGATAGTAGTATTTTTGGAAGGTCTCATCTTCCGTTGATTAAAATCAGTGTGTGTGGCTCAACGTTCATTTCTGAGTTTTCAGTCTGTGCGACATTGTCGCCTTCCATTTCCGGGATACTGTTTGACGTCACAGGGGCGAAGGGGTAGGGGGGGGGGGGGTTGCGCTGCTCCGCCTGTCGCAGCCGCATACGTCAGCGACATGTTGACGGCGCCGGCGGTGCGTTCGACCGCGTCCGTCTCTGAGCAGTGGCTGGGGCTGCGCGCCGCCGCGAGAACAGAGCACGCACGTGCTTACCGGAACTACAGATTGTACGCGTCTTAGGCTACGTTTCGTGGATAACTAATTCCTGTGAAGTATTTCAACAAAGCTGTCTTAACACACCTGACTCAACTGAGAACAGGCAAGGCAAATCCGTTACCCCGTCTCTCTCTTCATAAACAGATATGTACCCTTTAATATTCACTTACAACTTGACTTGCGTGGCCACATGGGATTTCGAATGCGAACTCGAATATTCTTACTGTGCAGAACTCCAGGCCAGCATGTGCTACCTAAACCTCACGAAATACAATGCGAGTCAAAAGTCCTTGGACACCTTCATAAGTTGGAAGATTAAAGGGAAAATTGAAATGTGATGATGGGAACATACGTCTGACGTGGGGCGGCAACTTTGGGAGTGAATGTCATTCATGGCCGCCATCTTGAAATCCGCCATTTCGGATTCAAGTCACTTTTTTTAATAGGAAGGGGGGTGTATGACACATCAAATAGCACTCGCTTGAGCTCTGGAATTGAGTGGTGTAATTTGTTTTTGTCTATCTGGTACAGTTTAGAAGTTATAAATGTTCAAAGTTACCTTGATACCGACTCATGTCTCTCTTTGTTCCAGGTGATCTAAAATGGGTCTGACACGTGAACAGAAGATCGAAATCATCCTTATGTCAGGGGAACGCAGCTAACGAACAATAGAAGCTGACTACAACAGACGGCACCCACATAGAGAACCGGTATCCCACAGCACGATGGCTCACGTGATCACCAAATTCCGGGAGACGGGCTCTGTTCACGAAAGGGCACGTAGTGGGTGACCAAGGACTGCCACCAATGAGGAAACTGCAACTGCGGTTGTTGCGTCGTTTGTGAAAAGTCCTGAGCGAAGTACCGGTCGTGTGGCTCTAGCATGTGGAATAAGCCAAACCTGCATTGTCCGAATATTTCACACCAATAAGTGGCATCCTTACAAGCTGCAGATGCAACATCGGCTTAACGAGGATGACCCAGATCGGCGGTTTGAGTTCTGCCTGTGGGCTATTGCACAACACGAACTGGATCCTTCGTTTCCCAAGAGCGTACTGTTCAGCGACGAGGTGTATTTCACTTTGAACGGAGAGATTAAACGACATAATTGTCGATACTGCAGTGACGCAAATCCGAACTGGGTTGCCCCATTCGAGAACATAGTCCAGCGAAGGTGATGATGTGGCATATGTGACACCGGCATCATTAGGCCATTTTTCATTTATAACACCTTAACTACGCCACAGTACCTGATGCTGCTGCAGGACCTTGTGTTCCCTTCCACACTGAACGCTGACGGCATTTTCCCATCTTATTTTCTGCACGATGGAGCCCCTCCACACTATGGCATTGGTGTTCGTGAATGATTAGAGGAACAACTGCCAGGGAAGTGGATTGGTCGCCGTGGTCCCGTGTAGTGGCCGCCCAGATCCCCTGACTTAACGCCCCTTGATTTTTATCTATGGGGACATCTTAGGCAGATAGTGTATGCTGCGAGCATCTGTGATTTGAGACACCTGGAGGAACGCATACGACACTCCTGTGACCAAATTGCAGGAGACACTCTCCTCCGTGTGCAGTCAGAGTGGTTGCGGCGACTACAGTTGTGCACTGCACGGGATGGACAACACGTACAGCATGTGTTGTAGCAGTCGGTATGAAGGTAATTTCCCAACTTTGAACATTAATAACCTCTCAAGTGTACAAGATAGGCAAAAACAAATTACACCACTAAATTACAGAGCTCAAGCGAGTGTTATTTGATGTGTCATACACCCCCTTTCCATTAAAAAAATAAATAAATTACTTGAATCCAAAATGGCGGATTTCAAGATGGCGGCTATGATTGACATTCACTCCAAAAGTTGCGGCCCACATCAAACCTATGTTCCCATCATCACATTTCAATTTTCCCTTTAATCTTCCAACTTATGAAGGTGTCCAAGAACTTTTGACTCGCCCTGCATTTCGTGAGGTCCAAAGAAGAGCGACAAGATTCGTGACTGGTACATTTAGCCATCGCGAGAACGTTACGATTTTGAAGTGGCGCGCTAAACAGAAGGGAGGCAACGGCATTGCCGCAGTGGATACACCGGTTCCCGTGAGATCACCGAAGTTAAGCGCTGTCGGGCGTGGTCGGCACTTGGATGGGTGTCCCTCCAGGCCGCCATGCGCTGTTGCCACTTTTCGGGGTGCACTCAGCCTCGTGATGACCGAATAGTAGCGGCTTTGGTCAAGAATACCATCATAACGACCGGGAGAGCGGTGTGCTGATCCCACGCCCCTCCTATCCGCATCCTCCGCGGAGGATGACACGGCGGTCGGATCGTCCCGGTAGGCCACTCGTGGTCTGAAGACGGAGTGCTTTTTATGCAGAAGGGGCTGCTCACTAAATTCCGAAATCCGATCTTCATCGAGGATGTAGAGCATATAAACTACTGGCCATTAAAATTGCTATACCACGAAGATGACGTACTACAGACGCGAAATTTAACCGACAGGAAGAGGATGCTGTGATACGTAAATGATTCGCTTTTCAGAGCATTCACACAAGGTTGGCGCCGGTGGCGACACCTACAACGTGCTGACATGAGTTTCCAACCGATTTCTCATACACAAACAGCAGTTCACCGGTCTTGCCTGGTGAAACCTTGTTGTGATGCCTCGTGTAAGGAAGAGAAATCTTACCATCGCGTTTCCGACTTTGATAAAGGTCGGATTGTAGCCTATCGCGATTGCGGTTTATCGTATCGCGACATTGCTGCTAGCGTTGGTCGAGATCCAATGACTGTCAGCAGAATATGGAATCGGTGGGTTCAGGAGGGTAATACGGAACGCCGTGCTGGATCCCAACGGCCTCGAAACACTAGCAGTCGAGATGACAGGCATCATATCCGCATGGCTGTAACGGATCGTGTAGCCACATCTCGATTCCTGAGTCAACAGATGAGGACGTTTGCAAGACAACAACCATCTACACGAACAGTTCGACGACGTTTGCAGCATCATGGACTATCAGCTCGGAGACCTGCGGAGGCTGCGGTTACCCTTGACGCTGCATCACAGTCAGGAGCGCCTGCTATGGTGTAATCAACGACGAACCTGGCTGCACGAATGGCCAAATGTCATTTTTTTGGATGAATCCAGGTTCTGTTTACGCATCATGATGGTCGCATCCGTGTTTGGCGACATCGCGGTGAACGCACATTGGAAGCGTGTATTCGTCATCGCCATACTGGCGTATCACCCGGCGTGATGGTATGGGGTGCCATTGGTTATACGTCTCGGTCACCTCTTCTTCGCATTGACGGTACTTTGAACAGTGGACGTTACATTTCAGATGTTCTATGACCCGTGGCTCTACCCTTCATTCGATCCCTGCATAACCCTACATTTCAGCAGGACAATGCACGATCGCATGTTGCAGGTGCTGTACGGGCCTTTTCTGGATACAGAAAATGTTCGACTGCTGCTCTGGCCAGCACATTCTCCAGATCTCTCACCAACTGACAACTTCTCGTCAATGGTGGCCGAGCAACTGGTTCGTCACAATACGCCAGTCACTACTCTTGATGAACTGTGGTATCGTGTTGAAGCTGCATGGGCTGCTGTACCTGTACACGCCATCCAAGCTCTGTTTGACTCAATGCCCAGGCGTATCAAGGCCGTTATTACGGCCAGAGGTGGTTGTGAAAATGTAATCACATGTCAGTTGTAGTATAATATATTTGTCCAATGAATACCTGTTTATCATCTGCATTTCTTCTTGGTGTAGCAATTTTAATGGCCAGTAGTGTACTTTAGTTAACATGGGTAAATTTTGTTGTGCCTCTTTAGTTTCTTCGATTACACAACCGAAAATTTGCGAATCTTTAAGTTTCACGTAAGCAAGGGAGGATAATTGGGTGAAACACACAAATAAGATCATCTAAATAAATTATAACCTCCACAAAAACAAAACTATGAAACTCAAATTGTACACATCAACACAAGAAACACAGCCATACACTCAGTGACCAATACGACAAACTGTCTTGCTTTCTGCAAAGCACAGCTCAGCGTCAACACGCCCACTTGCGATGAGACTTCCAGTCAGAATGTACTGACTGGACAGCAAAGTTTCTCAGTGCTGAATCAAGATACGTGACATATTTTTGTTTACAGTATTGGCCTTCCTTTGATTTCCGTTTTCTTTTGAAAATATGCTCAGGACGAAATTTTTCTAGTGACATGTTTGTACTGTTAGTGTGCAAAAAATGCGGCTGTAGCGTTCGTGTGCGAGAAATTTGGTCCACGCTGAATGCTATGTGCTTAGCTAAGCAGACGAACAGTATTTCTGAACAACTGCTTAAAGTAAGTAGGAATAATGCCATCTAAAACTAGAAACTAAATTCTGTTCTAACAGGCCCCAGAAGGGCCAACGGTACCGACCGACAGCCGTGTCATCCACTACCGATAGGCGTCACTGGATGCGGATACGGAGGGGCATGTGGTCAGCAGACCGTTCTCCCGGCCGTTTCAATTTTGGTGACTGTAGAGGCTGCTCCTCAATCACGTGGCTCCTCAACTGGCGTTACAAGGGCTGGGTGCACCCAGGTTGCCAACAGCGCTCGCAGACCAGGACGACCACCCATCCAAGTGTTAGCCAAGCGAAACAGCGCTTAAGTTGGTAACCTGACAGGAACCGGCGTTGCCACTGCTGCAAGGCCGTTGGCAATAACGCCATCTACATTACGTACACTACTGGCAATTAAAATTGTTACACCAAGAAGAAATGCAGATGGTAAACGGGTATTCATTGGACAAATAAGTTATACTTGAACTGACATGTGATTACATTTTCAAGCAATTTGGGTGCATAGATCCTGAGAAATCAGTACCCTGGCCGTAATAAAGGCCTTGATACGCCTGGACATTGAGTCAAACACAGCTTGGATGGCGTGTACAGGTACAGCTGCCCATGCAGATTCAACACGATACCACAGTTCATAAAGAGTAGTGACTGGCGTATTGTGACGAGCCAGTTGCTCGGCCGCCATTGACCAGACGTTTTCAATTGGTGAGAGATCTGGAGAATGTGCTGGCCAGGGAAGCAGTCGAACATTTTCTGTATCCAGAAAGGCCCGTACAGGACCTGCAACATGCGGTCGTGCATTACCCTGCTGAAATGTAGGGTTTCGCAGGGATCGAATGAAGGGTAGAGCCTCGGGTCGTAACACATCTGAAATGTAACGTCCTCTGTTCAAAGTGCCGTCAGTGCGAACAAAAGGGACCGAGAAGTGTAACCAATGGCACCCCATACCATCACGACGGGTGATACGCCAGTGTGGCGATGACGAATACACGCTTCCAATGTGCGTTCACCACGATGTCGCCAAACACGGATGCGACCATCATGATGCTGTAAACAGAACCTGGATTCATCCGAAAAAATGACGTTTTGCCCTCGTGCACCCAGGTTTGTCATTGAGTACACCATCGCAGGCGCTCCTGTCTGTGATGCAGCGTCAAGGTTAACCGCGGCCACGGTCTCCGAGCAGATAGTCCATGCTGCTGCAAACGTCGTCGAACTGTTCGTGCAGGTGGTTGTTGTCTTGCAAACGTCCCCATCTGTTGACTCAGGGATCGAGACGTGGCTGCACGATTCGTTACAGCCATGCGGATAAGATGCCTGTCATCTCAACCGGTTGTGATACGAGGCCGTTGGGATCCAGCACGGCGTTTCGTATTACCCTCCTGAACCCACCGATTCCATATTCTGCTAACAGTCATTGGATCTCGACCAATGCGAGTAGCAATGTCGCGATACGATAAACCGCAATCGCGATACGCTACAATCCGACCTTTATCATAGTCGGAAACGTGATGGTACGCATTTCTCCTCCTTACACGAGGCATCACAACAACGTTTCACCAGGCAACGCCGGTCAACTGCTGTTTGTATATGAGAAATCGGTTGGAAACACTGCCCATGTCGGCACGTTTTAGGTGTCGCCACCGGCGTCAACCTTGTGTGAACGCTCTGAAAAGCTAATCACTTGCATATCGCAGCATCTTCTTCCTGTCGGTTAAATTTCGCGTCTGTAGCACGTCATCTTCGTGGTGTAGCAATTTTAATGGCCAGTAGTGTATATTAGGAAATATCATGTGAGTAGTTTCATGTTCAGCAGTTGCACTTGGATGTTGTTTGTTTGCCACAAGGTCGTGTTATGGTTCGTCCAAGAAGCAGAAACGTCCACCAGCACATATCGGTATTCGGCAGCGGTTGGATCCTGGCCTACTTGGACTGTAATTATTCGTTCCGCGATGTTGTCAAACGCCTTTGTGGCGATCCCTCGACTGTCATCCGGATACGAAATCGACGGATTCCGGAGGGCCATAATCAACGCCACACAGGACCCCAGCGGCCCTGTGTAACTAACGTTGTACAACCACAGAACATACAGAACCGACAAGCCTACACAACACGTGCAGTGAAATCAGGAACCTCCCGAAATGACAAACGCACATTTGTGGACACAGTGAATTTCGTTTAAACGAAACAAAAATATGAGAACGGCTGTCGTTAGATGGCCGATTAACGACTATTAAACATACAGCATAATCATTTACTTGATTTTTACGAAGCTTAAGAACGTGTTATGGTAGGAGGAGGTGTCTCTACGTCACTTCCACGATCATAACTGCAGCGCGAGTAAAATCTTTCGTGTATAATATTGCACCATATCGAAAAATAAAATAAAATAAGCCCACAAGTTTGTACAGATTTTCTGTGAGCTTCTTTGTGGCGTAGAAGGTGTATTTGTAGCGTTTACGTGGCAATAGTGCACCTACCCAGACTTGATCATCTAGTATCTGAGAGTGACAGCACTTGCTTTTCTTAAATCCCCCCCGCTCCCCGCACATGGTACAGTTTTTATAATAAAATTTGTATTTATATCGCTTAAAATAGACCTCAAATTACCCGGACTGTATTCGTCTAGTGCATGTATATCGCTTAAAATAGACCTCAAATTACCCGGACTGTATTCGTCTAGTGTATGTATGTCGCTTAAAATAGACCTCAAATTACCCGGACTGTATTCGTCTAGTGTTTGATAATGACAGTATTTAACGATTTCCAACAAACATTAAAGATCATTTCAATCCTTTTCTAAACTTTTTGTCGCTTACGTACTTTAACACATTAACTCAGTTGTAAAGTGAATAGAAATTTGGAGCTGTTTTATACATGGGACTTCGATTCTTTAAGGAATAGGGGGTTCGGTGGTATTATACAGGGTGTCCGAGGAGGAATGGTCGTTATTCACAGATATGACAGGAACGATCATTGGGAGCAGAAAAGTCCAAAATGAAATTTTCACTCGGCGTGCCGGACCGAGACTCGAACTCGGAACATTTGCCTTTCACGGGCAAGTTCTTGGGGGTTAGGAGACAAGGTTCTGGCGGAAGTAAAGGTGTGAGGACAGGTTGTGAGTTGTGCTTGGGTAGCTCAGGCGGTAGAGCAGTTGCCCACGGAGGGCAAAGGTACCGATTTCGAGTCTCGATCCAGCACACAGTTTTAACCTGCCAGGAAGTTTCAGAAAAGTCTAATAAACATGGGCTCTAAAATGCATACCTTAAGAGCTATGAGCACTTGTTCAATAGAAAAGGTCTGTTTTACAGTAGAGAAGATGAACAAGTGCTCATAGCTACTAAGCTACGCACTTTAGAGGAACCATGTTTACTGGGAATGTGTGTGAAATCTTATGGGACTTAACTGCTAAGCTCATCAGTCCATAAGCTTACACACTACTTAACCTAAATTATCCTAAGGACAAACACACACACACCCATGCCCGAGGGAGGACTCGAACCTCCGCCGGGACCAGCCGCACAGTCCATGTCTGCAGCGCCTCAGACTACTCGGCTAATCCCGCGCGGCCCATATTTACTGGAGATATTTTCTAGTTTTGGTCCATACTACTACCTACAAAAATATGGAAAGCTAAAAGCTCGCAGTAGGACAGATTAGTTTCCCAGTGTCGAAGATGAAAAGTGCTCATAGCTCTTAGGGTATGAATTTTAGAGCCCATGTATAGGGGAGTGTATTGCTTGATCGGTCCTGCCATATCTCTGAATACTGACTGTGAAACGTCCCCTTAAAAAAATTTTACAAATTGTTTTGGGCAGTGGCCAATAATGATTTGATAAAATTTTTCATAATTACAAAAACAAAGATATCAAATGCACACACTTATTGATACAATGTTGGTCAAAAGCTAAAATTTTCTCATAGTCCATAAAGACAGTCCTCATCATTCGTCACAGTAAAATTGCAGTGTTTTTCTCAAAGTCTGAGCAGTAAAAGACAATGCACACGGAAGTAGTGGATTTCCACGCAGTCTTGAAGAAGTAGTGTTGTCCTTCCAACGGAAAGACAGTGCTGACTCTTGACATGCAGACAGGTAATGGGCCACAACAGAGCAAACCCACAGCTGAGTCAGTCGAAGTTTTGAAGAATACTGGTAGGTAGGTCATCACAGAGCAGACCCACTGTAGTCCTGGTAGAGATTATGGTATAGGTGGGCCACCAAAGGTGCAGATCCACTACAGTCCTTGTAGAAATAATGGTACTGATGAATCATCAAAGATGCAGACCCACTGTAGTCCTTGTAGAGACGGCCAGCAGCCATCTGCTGCGACTGTGCAGGTGCACAATCACCATTGAAGAGTCTTGCAGATAATATAGCAAGTCCATGAACCACCACTTGTGCACTCACAAAATTTTTTTTGAAATGTCCTTCGAACCAGCAATGCTGTTATCCAGTCCCTTGCTGAATTATTAACACACGTGCAAACACTATCAGTCCCTACTTCTCACATATTGTCCATATACTATGACCAACAGAAACGTGTGCAGTGAAATGATAGTTAATTTGAAGAACTGGTGTCAATTACAATTTTATAACATGAGAATACAATAACAAAGGTACAAAATACATCATTAAAGAACATAACAATACAGATAACATTTGTAGTAAAACAGGCTTTACAAAAGAATCGAAATAACATATACAACAGTGTTACAGGAATTATGACATGAGTACATACATAAAAGATCAGAATAACTTTCGAAACATCAACTTCACACGTGAGCATTAAAACAAAACAGAATAAATAATGTCTAAACATCTTTACAAAGAAAATAACATATTATTTGAAAAATTCTACAACATAACTCCTGTTAGCTAAACACATAAAAACAGGAAAAACACAAATATACAATTTAGAGCCCATGTTTAGGGGAGTGTATTGCTTGATCGGTCCTGCCATATCTCTGAATACTGACTGTTCCTCCAGGGGCACCTTGCATATCTGACGTATTTTATGTAGCGTAGGCGATTTTATTTATGGCTTTAGATTTAATGATCTTACAGCCAACTATAGTTTGTACATATCATTAACAACTGTCACTTTTGATATCCCAGTACAAATTTAAATCCACTTATAGCAAAAAAGTTATAATTTTTATCAAATTTGTACGTATATCTATACAGGGTGGTCCATTTATCGTGGCCGGGCCAAATAACTCACGAAATAAGCGTCAAGCGAAAAAACTACAAAGAACGAAACTTGACTAGCTTGAAGGGGGAAACCAGATGACGCTATGGCTGGCCCGCTAAATGGCGCTGCCATAGATCAAACGGATATCAACTGCGTTTTTTAAAATAGGAACCACCATTTTTTATTACATATCCGTGTAGTACGTAAAGAAATACGAATGTTTTAGATAGACCACTTTTTTCGCTTTGTGATAGATGGCGCTGTAATAGTCACAAACACATGGCTCACAATTTTAGACGAAGAGTTGGTAACAGGTAGTTTTTTTAAAGTAAAATACAGAACTTAGGTACGATTGAAAATTTAATTCGGTTGTTCCAATGGGATACATGTACCTTTGTGCACTTATCATTTCTGAGAACGCATGCTGTTACAGCGTGATTACCTGCAAATACCACATTAATGCAATAAATGCTCAAAATGATGTCCGTCAACCTCAATGCATTTGGCAATACGTGTAACGACATTCCTCTCAACAACGAGTAGTTCGCCTTCCGCAATGTTAGCACATGCATTGACAATGCGCTGACGCATGTTGTCAGGCGTTGTCGGTGGATCACGATAGCAAATCAACTTTCCCCACAGAGAGAAATCCGGGGACGTCAGATCCAGTGAACGTGCGGGCCATAGTATGGTGCTTCGATGACCAATCCACCTGTCATGAAATATGCTATTCAGTACCGCTTGAACTGCACGCGAGCTATGTGCCGAACATCCATCATGTTGGAAGTACATCGCCATTCTGTCATGCAGTGAAACATCTTGTAGTAACATAGGTAGAACATTACGTAGGAAATCAGCGTACATTGCACCATTTAGATTGCCATCGATAAAATGGGGCCAATTATCCTTCCTCCCATAATGCTGCACCATACATTAACCCTTCAAGGTCGCTGATGTTCCACTTGTCCCAGCTATCGTGGATTTTCCGTTGCCCAATAGTGCATATTATGCAGGTTTACCTTACCGCTGTTGGCGAATGACGCTTCGTCGCTAAATTGAACGCGTAATTTCTCTTGTGCCCAGTGGCAGAACTGTACACGACGTTCAATGTCGTCCCCATGTAATTCTGGGTGCATAGAAATATGGTACGGGTGCAGTCAATGTTGATGTACCATTCTCAACACCAACGTTATTGAGATTCCCGATTCTCGCGCAATTTGTCTGCTACTGATGAGCGGGTTAGCAGCTAAAACACCTACTTGGGCATCATCATTTGTTGCAGGTCGTGGTTGACGTTTCACATGTGGCTGAACACTAACGTAACTATCCGGCGAACGGTCCAGACACTTGGATGATGTCGTCCAGGATACCGAACAGCATACATAGCACACTCCCGTTTGCCATCTTAATCACAATAGCCATATATCAACACGATATCGACCTTTTCTGGAATTCGCAAACGGTCGATTTTAACACGGGTAATGTATCACGATGCAAATACCGTCCGCACTGGCGGAATGGTACGTGCTACCATGTACTTATACGTTTGTGACTATTACAGCGCCATCTATCTCAAAGCGAAAAAAGTGGTCCAACTAAAACATTCATATTTTTTTATGTACTTCACGAATATGTAAAAAAAGGGGAGTTCCTATTTAAAAACAAAAAACGCAGTTGATATCCGTTTGACGTATGGCAGCGCCCTCTAGCGGGGCAACGATAGCGCCATCTGGTTTCCCCCTTCAAGCTAGACGAGTTTAGTTCTTTGTAGTTTTTTCGTTTGATGCTTATTTCGTGAGATATTTGGGCCGGCCACTATCAATGGACCACCCCGTATACGAATTGTAAAGTCAGTTACTGGAAAGGGTGTGCTTATTCGATATTAGCTGATGCATCCTGGGAGGTGATCAATTTTTTTTTTATCCTGTGTGGTTATTCGGGCAGGTATGCGCATACGAGCAGGCTTGTAGCCAAAATCGTAGAGGGAACGTCAGGCACGGAGCGTTTGTCCTGGGAACGCAGCTACTTCTAAGCTCGGCAGGTGTTTCTGGGAAGGCCGGCGGGCTGTTGTCCAGCTGACGCGGCAGCTCCGCCGCGCTGACCTGCCGCGGCTCGGGCGCTGACGGCTCGCGCTGTTATCGCTGATAGTCGCGCCTGAATCACCTCTGGGCGGACGCGCGCGCGTCATCCTGTAGCGGCCAGCGGGCAGCAGCCGGCGGGCACACTTCTTCCTCTTACGCGCTCTGGCCGCCCACTCGAGGACGGCCACACGTAATGACGTCCCACACGGGATGTGTTTCGCAACACGATGCACGCCACACGCGGTTGGTGCACGCTGAGGAAGCAGCTGGAGCATCACACGGAACATACTTCTCAACGTGATTTGCGACTTGTAATGTCATAATAAATTCAAGGCGCAGACACACGATTACATTTTCTGACTTTTCTTTCCAGATTTATTATGCAATTAGTCAGAACCATTTCGATATACACTACTGGCCATTAAAATTGCTACACCACGAAGATGACGTGCTACGGAAGCGAAATTTAACCGACAGGAAGAAGATGCTGTGATATGCAAATGATTAGCTTTTCAGAGCATTCACACAAGGCTGGCGCCGGTGGCGACACCTACAACGTGCTGACATGAGGAATGTTTCCAACCGATTTCTCATACACAAACAGCAGTTAACCATCACGTTTCCGACTTTGATAAAGGTGTACCCAACGACGAACCTGAGAGCAAAATGTCATTTTTTGGATGAATCCAGATTCTGTTTACAGCTTCATGACGGTCGCATCCGTGTTTGGCTACATCGTGATGAACGCACATTCGAAGCGTGTATTCGTCACCGCCATACTGGCGTATCACCCGGCGTGATGGTATGGGGTGCCATTGGTTACACGTCTGGATCACCTCTTGTTCGCATTGACGGCGCTTTGAACAGTGGACGTTACATTTCAGATGTGTTACGACCCGTGGCTCTACCCTTCATTCGATCTCTGCGAAACCCTACATTTCAGCAGGATAATGCACGACCGCATGTTGCAGGTCCTGTACGGGCCTTTCTGTATACAGAAAACGTTCGACTGCTGCCCTGGCCAACACATTCTCCAGATCTCTCACCAACTGAAAACGTCTGGTCAGTGGTGGCCCAGCAACTGGCTCGTCACAATACGCCAGTCACTACTCTTGATGAACTGTGGTATCGTGTTGAAGATGCATGGGCAGCTGTACCTGTACACGCCATCCGAGCTCTGTTTAACGCCCAGGCGTATCAAGACCGTTATTATGGCCAGAGGTGGTTGTTCTGGGTACTAATTTCTCAGGATCTATGTACCTAAATTGCGTGAAAACGTAATCACACGTCAGTTCTAGTATAACATATTTGTCCAATGAATACCCGTTTATCATGTGCATTTCTTCTTGGTGTAGCAATTTTAATGACCAATAGTGTACTTCTTGCATCTCCATTGCTCTGGGAACAGCTTCTTGGAGCCTAATATGATGGCTGACTAAGCCAGAAATATTAGAATGTGTTTCCTCGCCTTGCCGCTGCTGCCCGGTAAGGCGTGTAGCTTTGACAGCTTTCTTGATTGTAGGCCGGTGGGTGATTATTCTACTTTGGTGGTAGTGGTTCCTTTCTCGTTCCGGGCGCTCTAAACGCAGTATTCTGGGGACGTAGTGCCGCCGGTTTCGGCTTTGGCGGTTTGTTCCATAGTTGCATTTGGTTTATCGGACGTCAGGTAGCTTCAGAAAGATTATCATTAGTCATTTGTTAGACTGCCACTAGTCTGAGTTACCATCTTGTGAAGTGAATGAAACTCTAGGCTGCCTATCTGATCGCTCATGACAGTGTTTGTTGCCGGGCCTTCTGAGAGGTCGATTCCTGGAGCACCGTCTGTGGCACCTTGGTCCTTGTAAGACACGTGTTTTCTAACAGGACGTCTGATGGCCACTAGTTCAGTGTAACGCTCCTTCAGTCCACGCCTTCTACGGGTATAATCTGCCTCAGTACCCTTTTAGGAACTTATGTATTGGTCCTTGTGTTTTATTATTGTTTTATTAATAACAATACCTTGTAACGCCTACACTACAGGTTATATATGTATAGTTAATAGTTCTGGTCGCCTTCTGATATAAATCTAGCAGTGTAGTGTTCAGTGGAAGTTAAGGGTTGTGTTACAAAGTTTACCATCATCTTATTTCACCCACTTAGTGATCAGTTCCTTCTTTTTTAATTAACCTTTGCTACTGTATTTGCTGTTTTACAGCAGGTTTCTAAATTTTCAATATTATTGCCGTTCCTGGCTTGTTAGACCTTCAGCGGTGATTGTGGTCATTTGCCTTAGCATTCTAATTTGGTACTTGTATTTACGCAGTAAGCCTTGAAAACTTATTTACTGCCATTCCTGATGTCTGATGCCTTCTGCTGTGTTTGTGGCGACTTACCTTTAATATTTCAATACCTGTAAGTTGTAAATTGCAGCGAGTTCTTAAAAAATTTCTTAATTTATTGCCATTCTTGGCGTGTAAGGCCTTCAGCCGTGATTGTGGTCACTTGCCTTAAAATTCTAATTTGGTATTTGTACACTCCTGGAAATTGAAATAAGAACACCGTGAATTCATTGTCCCAGGAAGGGGAAACTTTATTGACACATTCCTGGGGTCAGATACATCACATGTTCACACTGACAGAACCACAGGCACATAGACACAGGTAACAGAGCATGCACAATGTAGGCACTAGTACAGTGTATATCCACCTTTCGCAGCAATGCAGGCTGCTATTCTCCCATGGAGACGATCGTAGAGATGCTGGATGTAGTCCTGTGGAACGGCTTGCCATGCCATTTCCACCTGGCGCCTCAGTTGGACCAGCGTTCGTGCTGGACGTGCAGACCGCGTGAGACGACACTTCATCCAGTCCCAAACATGCTCAATGGGGGACAGATCCGGAGATCTTGCTGGCCAGGGTAGTTGACTTACACCTTCTAGAGCACGTTGGGTGGCACGGGATACATGCGGACGTGCGTTGTCCTGTTGGAACAGCAAGTTCCCTTGCCGGTCTAGGAATGGTAGAACGATGGGTTCGATGACGGTTTGGATGTACCGTGCACTATTCAGTGTCCCCTCGACGATCACCAGTGGTGTACGGCCAGTGTAGGAGATCGCTCCCCACACCATGATGCCGGGTGTTGGCCCTGTGTGCCTCGGTCGTATGCAGTCCTGATTGTGGCGCTCACCTGCACGGCGCCAAACACGCATACGACCATCATTGGCACCAAGGCAGAAGCGACTCTCATCGCTGAAGACGACACGTCTCCATTCGTCCCTCCATTCACGCCTGTCGCGACACCACTGGAGGCGGGCTGCACGATGTTGGGGCGTGAGCGGAAGACGGCCTAACGGTGTGTGGGACCGTAGCCCAGCTTCATGGAGACGGTTGCGAATGGTCCTCGCCGATACCCCAGGAGCAACAGTGTCCCTAATTTGCTGGGAAGTGGCGGTGCGGTCCCCTACGGCACTGCGTAGGATCCTACGGTCTTGGCGTGCATCCGTGCGTCGCTGCGGTCCGGTCCCAGGTCGACGGGCACGTGCACCTTCCGCCGACCACTGGCGACAACATCGATGTACTGTGGAGACCTCACGCCCCACGTGTTGAGCAATTCGGCGGTACGTCCACCCGGCCTCCCGCATTCCCACTATACGCCCTCGCTCAAAGTCCGTCAACTGCACATACGGTTCACGTCCACGCTGTCGCGGCATGCTACCAGTGTTAAAGACTGCGATGGAGCTCCGTATGCCACGGCAAACTGGCTGACACTGACGGCGGCGGTGCACAAATGCTGCGCAGCTAGCGCCATTCGACGGCCAACACCGCGGTTCCTGGTGTGTCCGCTGTGCCGTGCGTGTGATCATTGCTTGTACAGCCCTCTCGCAGTGTCCGGAGCAAGTATGGTGGGTCTGACACACCGGTGTCAATGTGTTCTTTTTTCCATTTCCAGGAGTGTATTTGCACAGTAAGCCTTTAAAACCATATTTACTACCATTCCTGGCGTCTGATGCCTTCTACTGTGTTTGTGGCGACTTGCCTTTAATATTTCAATACCTGTAATTTGTAAGTTGCAGCGAGTTTTAAACAGTTCTCAATTTATTGCCATTCCTGGCGTGTAAGGTCTTCTGCCCAGATCACAGTGGCTTGCTTTTAAAACATTATCTGCTGTATCTGCATTTAATGGTGATTTGCTAAATTGTAGTATTATTTACACAGTTGTTTATGCTTTCACTAATAACGTGTGGTATTTTTATTTATTGTTGAGTCTGGAATTGCTGGTTTAAAATAAATTGTGTGTAAGTGTAAAAGGCAACCAATAGTAACTAATTACGGTCCCGTCCACAATCGTAACCGAATCCTGCCTTCCCTTGACTACCAGGTTTCACATATAGGGCAGCATGCTTGTCGAGAACCGTCGTTATGGAATGGTGCGCCAAGTCCCGTGTTGTCGTAACACAGAAGATACGCCAAGTCAAGTGGGAGACACTGGAGCAGCCGCACTATGATTCTGATCTCTCCCCGTCTGATAATCACGTCTTTGGACCTTTAGAAAAAGCCTTGAAGGATAGACGAGTTCTGTTGGATGAGAATGTATAGCAGGCAGGTACTTCACACAACATGAGACGGTCTTGAAAGTCTCTTCGGGTTTGCTGCCGGATCCTAAAATTAACTTGGCTCGATATTTCGGCGATCCAACTGTTCGTCATCTTCAGGAAAATGCTGCTTCTGCTGATGAGTCCCGCTGAGAACTGACGCCAGGCTGCAAATCGACGTCCTATATAGGCCAGTGTTCAGTACACGGCGCATGCGCCGCACATCACGGTCGCTGCCCTCCAAGACAGGGAGGTGGCGTCGCCCTTAGTGAAACACTGCTGGCAACGATATATCGCACTCAGGGCCGCACCGAAGAACGTTCAGTTTCGATGCGAGATAATACAGGATTCCACGTCTTGCTAAGAGGAAATCCATTGCCTCTGTTGATTAAATTATCCGCCAACCTAAATTCAACCGCCTCTTCATAGACACTGTTCCAGAAACCGGAAATGTTGGCAACTACCGCAGTTTCATCAAATTTCATACTGGGTCCCTCATTTAAGCAATGTTCTGCTACTGCCGATTTTTCCGGCTGTTGTAGCTTGGTATGACGGCGATGTTCCACACACCTGTCATGCACTGTGCGCATCGAACGGCCAATGTAAGCTTTTCCACATTAACAGTAAATTTTGTACACACCGGGTTTCCTAAGCCCAAAATCATCTTTCGCAGAGCCGAGCAGTGCCCTAATCCTAGAAGGTGGACGGAACACACTCTTAATGTTAAAATTTCCTTAAATTTCGTCCAATCTTAAACGATAAGCCTCCAGCATAAGGAAGAAAGGCCACCGATCTATGTTCTTCTTCATACACCTCCGGAGATGGTCCAAACTCCATAGCCCGACGAATCTGCTTCTCGTATGCCTCGGAGCTTACGTCGATTTTGCCTGATTCTGGACTCTGAGCTTTCTAACGGAAACTTTTTGATCCCCCTTATAGAATTCATAGAATTCTGTCAGTACCTGTTCCTTGTTTGCTTCTAGCGGTTTAATTCCTGTAAACCATACAAAATGTCAATCAAGATGAATGCACTGAATACTGGAATGCCAGTCACAGGTCTCTTGCACTGTGACTAAAAGCTGTGTACTGCATACTGTGCAATAGTGGTCCGTCATAAGAAATTAGAATTTCCAAGTATGAGAGTTCCTTCCCTTGTGCCTTCCCCCTCATCCCCCAAAATCCCATCCCATTCTTGTTTAAATGGCTCTGAGCACTATGGGACTTAACATCTATGGTCATCAGTCCCCTATAACTTAGAACTACTTAAACCTAACTAAACTAAGGACATCACACAACACCCAGCCATCACGAGGCAGAGAAAATCCCTGACCCCCCCGGGAATCGAACCAGGGAACCGGGGCGCGGAAAGCGAGAACGCTACCTCACGACCACGAGCTGCGGGCTCCATTCTTGTTCCAACCGGATATTATCATTTTGTTAACCTTTCCGTGTGCATTGCATCACTTTGACATTCGAAGAAAAAAGAGTTTCCAAGTCTCAAAACACCTAGTGCTAGTTTTTTCCCTCTCCAACCAGATGTTAATGCAGTATTTTTGCCCTGGACTATCATTTATTTTACTTTGTGAAGATCACAAGTCTTTCTCATTTCCTGCAATGGGTACGCCAGAAGATTCAGAGTATTTTTTCCTTTGAAGACGATTACAAGTAAAAATAGCCAAAGTACGGAAAATGGAAAACTGGAAAATTAAAGAATGATGCAGCAGGAAGTACACTGCCAGAAAAAAAATTGTACAGCCGTTTAGAGGTTTCCAATTCACTCAAGATTTGTTGTTGTAACAGTACATATGATGAAATGATTATATTTACATATCAATAGCACAAAAGCTTCTGAGGTACCACCATGTGTCGACCATGCAGAAACACCCATATCAGTTTGTGGTGTAGCCTGCACAGGTGGCAATACAGGTGCTGACTCTGCCATCCAGTCGATCCCACAGATGGCGAACACCACCCTGGGACACGTTATGCCAAGCCTGCTCACCCAGTTCACGTAGTTCTATAAGAGTAGTTGGCTGACGAGTCACACAAGTCGCTTCTCCTTCCATCATATCCAACACATCCTCGACTGGAGACGAGTCCGGAGATCGTGCTGGCCAGGGATGTCGCTGCACAGCTTGCAGAGTGTGTTGAGCTTCACTGGCAGGGAGCGAGCGAGCATTATCCTATTGGAACAACACATCACCTTCCTGTTGCAAGAATGGCAAAAGATGGGTCTAACATCATTCTGCATATACCGTGCGGTTGTTAGCGAACTTTCCAGAAAAATACCAAAGGTGAACGAGAGTTGAAGCTTATCGCACCTCCGACCTTAGTGGGCTCCGGAACAGGCTCAAAATCATGAAAAGTTCAGTTTTTACTTTTTTGCGTTTTCTGAATCTGCAGACTATTACCTTTTAATAGATTTGTTCAATTCCGAAGACTACAACTATTTTTAAATTTTTTTTGAAATGTGTTCTACATGGGCGTGACCCACTGTGGCGCTGTTAAACTGCTGTCAAATGGTGTTATTATTAACGTCCGTGTTCATCAGGAACATTTTAGTGATGTGAGATAAAGTATGTGTTGTGGCTAACCTGTGATGGTTCAAAATATATCGCTGGTGTGATTGTCGATTGTTTCATGTTTATTTACTCTGTCGTTATCTCGAAAATATTCGTAATTAATTCTGTTTCTTGAGTCTCTGTTTTGTTGAAGTATAATAATGAGTAAAAGTAAAGTTATTAGAAATCCTCTGAAGGCTTTTAAGAAAAGGAGAAATGTTGGAAAACCAAAGGTATGTGTTATTACTGTAAACAATAAAGACGATAACCAAGTGAGTGAACCTAACCTCTCAAGTACACCTGCCCATAGCAGTCAAAGTGGGAAAGAAAATACTTCACAGAAGAAGCTTGGTTCAATGAGTGAAAACTATGAATGTTTTATGGGCGAATCGGATGTGAATGAAATATTTGATATGTTGGTTCTCAAAGGAATTTTTTCAAACTGTGTAAGATGTATTCATTGTAGTGAAGTTGGTCTGGAACTCTCCACAATAAAGCACGTAGGACTTGCTAGTGAAATACAACTGAAATGTGATAAGTGTTCATACATGACCACCTTTTGGAACAGTGTTGCGGTAACTGCAACTGAAGAAAACGGTAGCAAAATCTACGAACACAACAACGAGCGATGCTTGCTTTAGACAAGGAACGCCTTCGGGCAGCAGACAGGGCTGTAAAGAGTCTAGAAATACAAGCAAGAGTAAACAGGAGGAGGAACAAGAGGAAGCTGGAGGAGGAGTTTGCAGAGGATGAAGATAATCCATCCTATGGACCTGGAATGCACTAAAAAGTTAATCCAATCTTTGTCGCTCGATTCCCAAAACTTTTATTTTCTCATACTAATTACATGTTTGCTAAGGATCTTCCAAACATATTTGTTTCAAACTTTCAGTAAATGTTACACAGTACCTTCTGCATAATTTAACACAGCCTTTTTCCAAAAAACTGTATATTTTTGAATATATAAATAAAAAATTGCAAAAAAAGTTGTGAATTTTCATTACAATTGAAAAAAAATCATCTTTAATAACTGAACTAAAATTTTGTAAAATCCCTGTGTTAAGTTGTAGGCCATATTCCAATAAATAATCTGTAAAAAGTTCAACTTCCTACCTCAAATACTTTGTGAGGAAAGATGTAATTTATAAGCGTTATTTTAACATTGCAAGTATAGGGCGTTCCGGAGCCCCTTAAGGCTTTGGGTGGAGCCCAGGGGCCTTGGACGAGTGCACTCTACCAGACAGTACTCATCAGGTCTACATCGTATGCGAAACGACCATCATTTGCGTGCAAGCAAAATCTGTGTTCATCGCCGAAGACCACAGTGCGTGATTCTCCTAGTGATCCTGTGATGGCACCAGCCGAGCCGTGCACGGCGATGCTGTAGCACGAGTGGAGCACAGGCTAGAGGTGCCGACACGTCGCGCTGCTGGCACCAGTACCTCTTTCTTGAAGTGTCATCTTTGCCATCGATTTCGCTTTGGCTGGCCGCGAGTCAGTTGTTCATCGCGGGTTCTGCAGCGTAGAGGCAGCAACCCTCACTGTGAGGTCTGTCGGTTGTGCTTACAACGGCGTTGGGAGGTTGGTCCTTACTTGGTGAGCACGCAGACTGCGCGTGGTATTATTGGAGTGCTGCGGCCGGGGACAGCGGAAAGGTTTGGGTTCCGGCACGAGGCGTGGTGTTTGGCCATTCTCGCCTTGCCGTGCATGTTGAGAAGAGCCTGCCGGAGCGTCGTCTGGCACTAACCATTCGCTGGGCACATGGCGTCTGATTAAAACAGATGCAGTTGTGTGCTTATCTAGATTTGTTGTCTTCAGTGTGAATTTGGTGACGAATCTAATACGTCAAAGTTGAGTCACACGCGGCATGATTACAGGGCTTGGGCTTTCCTTCTTAGTTTCCTACCACTTGATGAACGATCTGCAGCTATATGTAAGGAAGCCAGGTGAGCTACTCATTATTGAGCGCTTCTGTATCTACAGTTGTTGGAAACTTGGTGATTAAGTACCAAAGTTTGCACCTTAGTTTACGAATAACAAAAGACTGTGCTGTCTCGTAAAACTACATCAAATTCCATGAAGGTGTAGTTCTGGTGGGCTCTTTAGTATTTACTCCATCAGAAATTTTGTTAATGTTTTATACATTTGATATGCATATTTTAACAGGGGTTTAGGAAAAAGTTTTATGCTACTCCTGTGAGGTTGTTAAATTTATCTGTCTTGTTGTATTAAATTGTGCAAGGTAATAAACATTGTTTAACAAATGCTGTGTATGTTTGATACTTACGGCCCTGCTGCTTCCTGTCTTATTATTGGACGCCAACAGCACGTTCCAGGTGTGCGTGCCCGTAGTCCCACAACTAATAACTGGTTCGCAAAAGTTCGTGTAGACTCGTCTGGGCTCACAAGTCCTCTTATGTGTGCTGTGTAGGCGTACGATCTGTCACCGCTACATTTACAATACGACGATCCTGTCGTGCGTCTGTGCTCCATGTACGTCCAGAACCTCATTTTTGGTTCAAATGCTTCTGAGCACTATGTTACTCAACTTCTGAGGTCATTAGTCCCCTAGAACTTAGAACTAGTTAAACCCAACTAACCTAAGGACACCACAAACATCCACGCCCGAGGGAGGATTCGAACCTGCGACCGTAGCTGTGTTGCGGTTCCAGACTGCAGCGCCTTTAACCGCACGGCCACTTCGGCCGGCACCTCATTTTTGAGTGTGTGAATCTTCACGTGACCACTGATACCAACATCGTTGCACGATCAACGCGGCACGTCTAACTTGTGTGGCAATTCTCCGAAAGGATCGTCCCACCATGCGGAAGGCCACAATTGTCAGCCTTCAAAGCCGCTCAATTGTAAGAAGCTCTAGTGCGTATTTGTGGTATGGTCGCCTGCTTGCTTCACACATTTGTAGCACACTTAGCCTTCTGGCTGTGAGCATTCCCTATTCCAGGGTAGATACAGATGGCGCTATGTTAGCTATTCTGCGCTATCTGTTGGCGAACGATATTGAAACCATTATCAATACATCTGGTATCCCAAGTGGTATAAGCCGTTGGGGAATCAAAATCGACGTCGTCTTCCCAGCAATGTCTTTTAATGCAGAAAATCGTGCATACGACAACATCTGGATGATATCAAAAGAGAGACGGGGAGAACTACTGGCTATTTGAAAGCGGAGTGTCAACTAGCGATCAGGTGGGCAAGAGACCACGTTCCTCTGTCACGGTCGTCTCTGGACAAGGGCAGCGATGTGACAGAGCAGGTCAGGGAAGTCAAACAGCGGCCGCTATCTGGCAGAGACGGCCGCTGGTGGCTGTGCCTCCACGGTTGACGACCCGGAGCAGATAAGCTCCCCGCCAGCCGCCGCCGCCTCGTCCTGTACAGGTGCACGTAGGGCGACAGCGACGCTCTCAGCCGACACGACAGCTGCCTGCACGCCGACGCCTTTTCCTTCATACAGTGCACTTTACGTTTGGACGACATCAGTATATGGAAACGGCAGTATCAACGTTAAAAAACAAAGGTAATTTTAATGAAGCTTATTAAAACATTCAAAACGAAATTGGGCTTACATTTACACACATTACAAAACGTGACTACCTGTTTATTTAAATTTCTAGCTGCACTCCAACCGAGTATTTTTGCGTTTGTCCTGTAAAAATCAGAACATATCTATGTACTATACGTGCCTTTTCTTCCTGTTTTGCAACTTTGCTTCTTCTTGCATCGACAAAAAATGGTTCAAATGGCTCTGAGCACTATGGGGTCATCAGTCATCAGTCACTTAGAACTTAGAAGTACTTAAACCTAACTAACCTAAGGACATAACACACATCCATCCCCGAGGCAGGATTCGAACCTGCGTCCGTAGCGGTAGCGGTGTAAGGAGGAGAAATGCGTACCATCACGTTTCCGACTTTGATAAAAGTCGGATTGTAGCCTATTGCGAATGCGGTTTATCGTATCGCGACATTGCGTTGGTCGAGATCCAATGACTGTTAGCAGAATATGGAATCGGTGGGTTCAGGAGGGTAATACGGAACGCCGTACTGGATCCCAACGGCCTCGAATCACTAGCAGTCGAGATGACAGGCATCTTATCCGCATGGCTGTAACGGATCGTGCAGCCACGTCTCGATCCCTGAGTCAACAGATGGGGACGTTTGCAAGCAACAACCATCTGCACGAACAGTTCGACGACTTTTGCAGCAGCATGGACTATATCAGCTCGGAGACCATGGCTGCGGTTATCCTTGAAGCTGCATCACAGACAGGAGCGCCTGTGATGGTGTACTCATCGACGAACCTGGGTGCACGAATGGCAAAACGTCATTTTTTTCGGATGAATCCAGGTTCTGTTATAGCTTCATGATGGTCGCATCCGTGTTTGGCGACATCACGGTGAACGCACATTGGAAGCGTGTATTCGTCATCGCCATACTGGCATATCACCCGGCGTGATGGTATGGGGTGCCATTGGTTACACGTCTCGGTCACCTCTTGTTCGCATTGACGACACTCTGAACAATGGACGTTACATTTCAGATGTGTTGCTACCCTTCATTCGCTCCCTGCGAAACCCTACATTTCAGCAGGATAATGCATGTTGCAGGTCCTGTACGGGCCTTTCTGGATACAGAAAATGTTCGACTTCTGCCCTGGCCAGCACATTCTCCAGATCTCTCACCAATTGAAAACGTCTGGTCAATAGTGGCCGAGCAACTGGCTCGTCACAATACGCCAGTCACTACTCTTGATGAACTGTGGTATCGTGTTGAAGCTGCATGGGCAGCTGTACCTGTACACGCCATCCAAGCTCTGTTTACTCAATGCCCAGGCGTATCAAGGCCGTTATTACGGCCAGAGGTGGTTGTTCTGGGTACTGATTTCTCAGGATCTATGGACCCGAATTGCGTGAAAATGTAATCACATGTCAGTTTTAGTATAATATATTTGTCCAATGAATACCCGTTTATCATCTGCATTTCTTCATGGTGTAGCAATTTTAATGGCCAGTAGTGTATTGACAACCCTGGAAGAACTATTCAACCTGGTATGCAAGATATAAGAGACAGGGAAATATATCTAGGTTCAAGAAGAATGTAATAATTCCAACTCCGACGAAGCTCTGAGGTCTGAGTATTACCGAACCACCAATTTAATAAATCAAGGCTTCAAAAATACTGACACGAATTGTTTACAGAAGTATGGAAAAACTGGTAAACGCAGACCTGCGTGTAGATAAGCTTTGGCTCCGGAAAATTTAGGAACACGTGAGGCAATACTGACCTTTTGTCCGCCTCATTAGGTGAGTAGGCAGCGCGTCTAACTGCCATGCACTGGGGTCAGGTTCATGTTACCGTCCGGGTCGGAAATTTTCTCCGCTCGGGGACTGGGTGTTGAGTTGTATTCATCGTTATCGACACGCAAGTCGTTCAATGCGGCGTTAACCGAAAGGACCTGCAACTCGGCGGCCGAAATTCCCCCGGTGGAGACTCCCGGCCATCAGTGCCATACGATCATCATCAGTGACCTTTCTACTGATCTTAGAAGATAGGTTGAAGAAAGACAAACATGTGTTTAGAACGTCTGCAGATTTAGATGATGTCAACTGGAATAAACTTCTTGAAATTCTGAAAATAGCAGAGTTACACTACAGCGAGTGAAAGATTATTTACAGCATGTAGAGAAACCAGATTGTAGTTATG
The DNA here is from genome assembly GCF_021461385.2 of Schistocerca piceifrons. Classification (NCBI taxonomy): domain Eukaryota; kingdom Metazoa; phylum Arthropoda; class Insecta; order Orthoptera; family Acrididae; genus Schistocerca; species Schistocerca piceifrons. Next base: position 119,333,804 of record NC_060144.1, read on the forward strand.
TCGAAAGACGTGAAAGGGAAGCAGTGGCTCAGAAGGAAGTGAGCCTATAGACAATGTTAAACAATGTGTACAAGCAGTAAAGCAAACCAAGGAGAAATTTGGAAAGAGCATTAAAGTTCACGGAGAAGATGTACAAAATTTGAGGTTTGCCGATTCTGTCACAGGCTACAAAGAACATGGAAGCGCAACTGAATGGAATGGATTCTCTTGAAAAGAGATTAGAATATGAACATCAATGAAAATAAAAACACGGGTAATTGAACGTAGTAGAATTGAATTAGCGATGCCGAGGAATTGGATTAGGAAATGAGGCACTAAAATTAGTAGATGAATTTTGATATTTAGGCAGAAAAATAAATGATGTCGACAGAAGTAGAGAGGATATAAAATATAAACTGGCAACGTAAAGAAAAAATTTGTGAAAAAGAGGAATTCGTTAATATCTAATATAAATTTAACTACTAGGAAGTCTTTCCTGAAGGTATTTGTCTGGAATGTAGCGTCGTACGGGATTGAAACGTGTTGATGAGTATTTCAGAATAAGCTCTTGAAATGTGGTGCTTCAGGAGAATGCTGAATATTAAATGTGCGGTCTAGGGGTAAAGAATAGGGGGAGTAGCGTCTTTGGCTTCTAATCAAAACGTCCTGAGTCCCACGTTCTAAACTGACCACTGCTTAAATTTTGAATAAAACTCACAACAATGGCCGAAGACTTTGGGCATAAGAAGTCATCATCATACCGGCAGCGACCACGTCAAAGGGGGCGGAGGAGCGGACAAGGGTTCACGGCACTCTCTTGCCCTTGGGATAGGGAACTGTCTCTAAAAGGCAGAAGAATTAGCAGTGATCAATGGCATGGGGATGTAGAGAGCAACGGGAACTACTGCATTAAAGACACACAATTTGTAACCACTGGACATGTGGCTTGTTATTGAAAAAGTGTCGTGATGATCTCTCCATTGGTAAAAGGTCCTGGACTAGTCTTCCATTAGGATCTCCGTAGGGGACTGACATGGGAGAGGCGATCATGAGGACAAGTTTGGATAACCAATTAAAGAGTAGCGTTCTGCGGGTTGGGGAGTGGAATGTCAGATGTATGAACGTTATAGGGAAGCCAGAAAATCCGAAAAGGGAAACGCTAAGCCTAAATACTAGATATAATGGGGATCAGTGAAGTGAAATGGAAAGAAGGCAAGAATTTCTGGTCAGACGAGTATAGCTTAATACCAACAGCAGCAGAAAGTGTTATAACGAGAGTAGGATTCGTGAACAATAGGGAAGTAGGCAGAGAATGAGTTACTGCGAACAGTTCAGTGACCATCCCCATCAGAACCAACACCGGCATCGATAGTTCAGGCATACATGGTGACAAGTAGAAGATGAAGAAACGGAGAAAGTACATGAGGATACTGAATGGGTAATTCAGTGCGTAAAGCGAGAGGAAAATCTAATAGTCATGGGATGCGGTTATAGGGGAAGGAGTAGAAGAAAGGATTGCGGGAGCATATGGACTTGGTTGTGGGAAGGAGCGAGGAAAAGACTAATTGAATTCTGCAGTAGATTTCAGTTAGTAATAACGAATACTCTGCTCAAGAGTCAAAGGGGAGGAGATACTTGGTAAAGGCCGGGAGGTACGGGAAGATTCCAGTTAGATTACATCATAGGCAGGCAGAGATTCCGAAATCAGATACTGGATTGTAAGGCGTGCCCAGGAGCAGGTACAGACTCAGATCACCACTTAGTAAAGATGAAGAGCAGGATGAAGTTTATGAGTCTAGTCAGGAAGAATCAGTTCGCAAAGAAGTGAGATACGACGGTACTAATGAACGAAGGGACACACTTGGGATTCTCTGAGGCTCTGCGATATGAATAGCCAGTAGGCAGTTCAGTTGAATGGACATCTCTAAAAAGGGCAGTCACGAAGGTTGGAAAGAGAAACATAGACATAAGGAAGGTGACTGCGAAGAAACCACGGATAACACAAGAAATACTTCATTGGATCGAAGAAAGAAGGAAGTACAAAAATGTACAGGAAAATTCTGGAATGCAGGAATACAAGTCACTTAGGAATTAAATAAATAGAAAGTGTGCGAAAGCGAAGGGAAAATGGCTCCATGGAAAATGTGAAGAAATCGGAAAAGAAATGATCGAAAGAGAAATGAAAAAGAAAAATCAAGACAACCTTTTGTGAAATGAAAAGCAGGGGCGGTAACATTGAGTGCAATGGGCATTTCACTGTTAAATGCAGAGGGGAGAGCGGATAGGTAGAAAGAGTACATTAAAGGCCTCTATGAGGGGAAGGAGTTGTCTGACGACGTGACAGAAGAAGAAACAGGAGTCGATAAGGAAGAGATAGGGGATCCAGTGTTAGAATAAGACCACAAAAGAGCTTTGCTTTGGAAGAGTTAAGATCAAATAAGGCGAAGGGATACATAACATTCCATCAGAATTTCTAGCATTATTGGGGGAACTGGCAAGAAAACGACTAGGCACGTTAGTGCGTAGAATGTATGAGACTGGCGACATACCATCAGATTTTCGGAAAAATATCATTCACACAGTTTCGAACTTAGCAAGATCCGACAAGTGCGCGAATCATCCTACAATCAGCTTAACAGCTCATGCATCTAAGTTATTGACAAGAATAATATACAGAAGAAAGGGAAAGAAAGGCGAGGATCTGTTAGATGCCGATCAGTTTGGTTTTAGGATAGGTGAAGGCACCGGAAAGGCAGCTCTGACATTACGGTTGACACCGAAAGCAAGACTTAAGAAAAGTCAAGACACTGTCTAGGATTGCCAATCTGGAAAAAGCGTTCAACAACGTCAAATGGTACAAGGTGTTCGAAATTCCGAGCAAAACAGGGGTAAGCTATAGGGCAGACGGGTAACATACAATATGCACTGGAACCAAGGTGAAACAAGAAGATTTGAAGACCAAGAACGCAGTGTTCTGATTAAAAAGGTTGTAAGACAGGGACGTAATTTTAGCCCGTACTGTTGAAGCTATTAATCGAAGAAGCAATGACGGAAATATAGGAAGGATTCAAGAGTGGAATTAAAATTCAAGGTGAAAGGATATCAGCGATAAGATTTGCTGATGACATTGCTATACTCAGTGAAAGTGAAAAAGAATTAGTGCCCGTTGAATGGAATGAACGGTCTGACGAGTATAGAATATGGATTGAGCGTAAATCGAAGAAAGACGAAAGTAATGAGTTGTAGCAGAAATGGGAACAGCGAAAAACTTAACTTCAGAATTAGAGGTCAGGAAATAGAAGAATAGAGGACTTCCGCTACCTTGGAAGCAAAATAACCCACGAAGAACAGAACAAGGAGGACATGAAAAGCAGACTAGCACTGGAAGAAAGGGCAGTCCTGGCCAAGAGAAGTCAGCTAATATCAAACATACGCCTTAATTTGAGGAAGAAATATCTGAGAATGTGCATTTGCAGCACGGAATATTTTGTTAATGAAACATGGACTGTGGAAAGAATTTGAGATGTAGCACTACAGAAGAATGTGGAAAATTAGAAGTACTCATAAGGAATGAAGAAGTTCTCCGCAGAATCGGCGAGGAATGGAATACATGGGAAACACTAACAAGAATAAGGGATAGGATGACAGGAGTGTGGCTACTGAGTTATTGCCGGGAGCAGTACTTGTCTGATTCGTGTACAAAAGAGAAAGTTAAACTGCACAAAAATGGCACAGAGACATTCAGCTAGTGTTAACGAGGTGATAGACGCTTTTACGGAGCAAAATTCCAAATTACTAGACGAAAATGAACGACAGGAAGCACTTCATAAACAGCTAAGTCAGCAGTTAGAAGCTTTATTGGCTCAACAGCAACCGCAATCTTCTTTGAATGAAATTACTGTCGTAAATTTTGCCCCTTCATCCATTGATCCTATCGCTATGAACTACATAACTCCCTTCTCCGGCAAACATCGGAGGAAGTTACTGTGTTTGCAGACGATGTATTAGCCACGGCCGCATTAAGTAGCTGGTCAGATGAAACATGCTTGCGGATGGGCAAGTTATGTATCAGGGGTGAGGCAACAACGTGTATCTTGTACCATGAAGTGCTAAATAAGAATCCACACTCAGTTAGTTATCGCAGGTTTTGCATCAGAGGTATAGAAAACAAACCAGTACACGGTTTTTTCAGGGAGAAACTCACTATTTTAACACATAAGCTAAATGAAACAGTGGAATCATTTTCTGACAGAATACGAAAAATCAATGGACATATTTACAAGTTGACACACAAACCAGATGCGGGCAGAGCCTCGCTCAAATAAGAAAAAATAGAGCGTTGGACGTGCGTCTCAGAGGAATCCAACCAGATTTTTCACGACGGGTGTGAATAGAAAACTCTGAGGTTTAGACGCAGCAGTTTGTGTTGATACGCGTTTATAAGTGGTCAGTGCAACTAGGATGTGTGGTGAATGGAAGATATTCAGATCTGGTACAGAAGTAACCGTTGTGGTCAGCAGGGACATTTAAAGGCACAGTGTTGCCAATCACAATGCTATAATTGCCAACAGTTTGGCCATAAGGCTCGGGGTTATGAATTTAGGAAACAGGGCAACTACGATGCGAAAAAGTAACCGTTAAACACCAACGGGAAAGTTTCTTCCGTCGGGAAGCATTGGCACTAAAGTGCAGTACTGTAAAAACATAGGCAGAGACGAATTGTTGCCTCATAGCTTGGGTTAATGAAAGGAAGTATAAGTTTCTACTAGATACTAGGGATTATGTATCGGTTGCGAGTCTGGACCTCGTGGAGAAGAGGAGACTGAAAACGCCGATATACAGATTGTGCGCAATAGGGGATAACAAAATAAATTCAGTGGGGAAAAGACAGCTCAAGTTTAGGATAGGAAACTAAAGTTTTCGTGAACAAGTGGAAATGTTGCTAACTGTGGGACAAGTATTATCTTCGATATACGGCGTAGATTCTCCGGTTAGGCATCATGCTGAAATCGACCTTTGGGAACAAAGAGTTGAACTCAACAGAAACTCGTTTCCGATGGGTGTAAGAGTTGTAAATGTCTCCGTGTCACAACGTACATCCATGCTGCCTCCATTTCCAGTCAACCACAGGTTCAGTTGGACTGGAGGATCCAGTTCACTTCATGTAAACACAGCCCACACCATTATGGAGCCGCCACCAGGTTGTACAGTGCTTTGTGGACAACATGGGTCCATATACATGACATGTTTTAAAAAAGTAGCCTACGTCGATCTAAACGTTTATTAGAGTTATTTCTAAGGGTAGAAACTGAAGCAATCAGTTGGTCAGCTATTTTTCGAGATTTTTGGTAACAACGTTAATCGACGACTTGTCTTTATACAGGGTGGAGCGATTTCGCGCACTCGGGCTTCGCAGCGCGACTCCTCACATGCCAACGATAAAAAATGTCTGTCACAAAATTTCGTCCGGCGAGTACATCAGGCAGAAAAAGGACGTTAAAGAGTGGCAATATGGCAACACTGTAACCACATGTATAGTAACTACCTCTGTCAAGACAAAACACTTCGGCTGTACGGTTAGTGCAGAAGATAAGAGTTTTGGGTTAGCATGCAGGAGGTCGAGGGTTCGATACTGCGTTCAAGCGTATGTTTTTCATTTGGTAAATGTAGTCCAGGTGGTACGGTATCTGGCATCTTAATCGTCAGCAGCGGTTGCAGCGGGTCCTCTGGAAAACATTTGCACTTACATACTACAATCGGAGAAATGTCTCAGGTTTGAAAGAAGCCCTTTCCATGTCGTGGGCTCGAATTTATTCGCACCAATTCATCTACTAGATGTGAAATCTGTTTTTTTTTGTACCTTCCTCTAATGTTCACATAGATTGGTACTAACTGTTATTCTTGCCTCGTTCAGGTGCATTACATTTCGTTAAGGCCTTACGTTATCAGTAGGACTAGCAACATGCTTTGCAAATAAAGTCCAAATTTTGTTACTATTTCTATGTGTTATCACCATGGTCCAATTAATTGTTTCAACTGTCTATTTCTTATTTGCCTAACCACCTATCTGTTGTTTTCAGCATTACAAAATGTTGTAAATTTAGGATGCATGTGACATAAGAAACGATATATACTACAGTATGAAATGTCAGAATGAAATTATCAAGTAAAAAAAAAAAAAAATGCGCCCCAACCCAGGGTTGAACCCTCGACCTCCTGCATGCTAACCCAAAACTCTATCCACTGCGCCAACTGTACAGTACAAATTATCCGTGCTATCAGCGGTAGTTGCCATTCATGTGGTTACAGTGCTACTGTATCGAAAACGATTGTTTTGCTGTTTTCACTTCCTTCCTCTAGCGCACAGTTATTAAAGATCAGTAAAAAAGCGACTCATTGCTGTACATAATTATGAGTTGACGAATTAAATATTTTTGGTTAATCAAATGAAAGTATATGGTTCCAGAGACCTTTTCATGCCTCAAACATCTACGATACACACATGCAGAGTGAAGCAACGAATGAAAATTTGTATCAAGGCCGGAATTCGAACACTGGTCTCCTACTCACTAGACAAAGGCACTGTCCCGTTCGTCATTCTTGCACAATTGCTTTGCACTGCTGCACGGACTACCCTAGAATGTGTCACTCCTCGATCCATATTCCCATTGATGCGTCAGTCCACTTGGTACTCTTCCTAAACTGAAACTGTGCTGTTCTTGTTTAGGGGGAATACCAAACTGGCTGAAGCACGAATGGGAATTTGGACTGAGGATGGAGGCGTGCTAGGATAGTCTGTGCAGTTGTGCAAAGCCACTGCGCCAGGGTGGCGTGGTGGTTGGCACATCTGTGTAGTGAGCAGGAGACTCAGGTTCGACTCCTGGGCTTGGAACAAATTTTCATTCTTCACTTCAGTCTGCATATGTACATTTGACGTTAAGCATGCAAGCGATAAAAAAAATACAAAAGAATTTTTTTCTAAAAGAATTTATGCACTTTGTAAGCGCTGGAGGACTTGCTTTGAGCGTGGGGGAGATTATGTTGAAAAGTGATACAGCTTTATACCACTTCTGCACAATAAATAATATTTAAAAAAACATTTAAGGTTTTCATTTGACTCACCCACGTATGTAGACAATGACTGCAAAGTGTGCTGCGAATAGAGTTGCTAGATAAGATAATAAATTAGAACGGCATGTTTGATGTTGAAGTTTTACTGCGCGCCATTTTAACCGTAAGTTTTTCACGCTTCGGAGTCATACTGCTCCGCCTCCATAGCTGAGCGGTCAGCGTAGGTGATTGCCCTGAGGAGCACCCTGGTTGGATTCTCGGGAGTGCCATTTATTTTTCCTTCCTTTTCCGTCATATCTCCTGAAATTCGTTATGTAAAAGATATATTTTGCGAGCACATTAGTGGTATATGTGGATCCTGTCTGCAAACTATCTTACGAATGGAGTTAGTACTAAAGAAGTAATAAAAAAAGTCGTATCCGATGTAGAAGTTTTACTGCATGAATAGCGAAAATGTAGTAAGCGATAAACTTTGTTTTCTTTCCACATTTTATGAGATGTTTCGTAAAAGTTTGAAAGGGTGTGTAAAATTTGACTAAAGTACTGAGTGCTGCCAGTCTCAAATACTGGATTAATAAAGTCCGCGTATTTGCGCGCCGTCAATTACCCCGTCTCAAGACATACACACAGTTTCCAACTGTAATACTTGGCTTATTGTGTTGAACTTTTAATATAAGATCATACTTTTCAATGGGTGGATTATCAAAGCATTTTAAATTCGGTCAGTAATCACTCGAAATATTGAAAATCAAATTGTTGTTGTCCCTGGAAGCGGTTGCATAGGCAACTTGCAAGTGAATCTCGGTTCCGGGTTCCGAGATCGTCGCTTGGTAATATACACTGAAGCGCCAAAGAAACTGGTATAGACATCCGTATTCAAATCCAGGGATACGTAAAGAAGCAGAATACGGAGCAGCGGTCGGCAACGCCTATATAAGACAACAAGTGTCCGACGCAGTTGTTAGATCGGTTACGTCTACTACAATGGTAGATTATCAAGATTTAAGCGAGTTTGAACGTGGTGTTATAGTCGGTGCACGAGCGATGGGAAACAGCATCTCCGAGGTAGCGATGAAATGGGGATTTTCCCGTGCGACCATTTCACGAGTGTACCGTGAATATCAGGAATCGGTAAACCATCAAATCTGTGACACTACTGCCGCGGGAAAAAGATCCTGCATGAACGGGACCAACGACGACTGAAGAGAATCGTTCAACGTGGCAGAAGTGCAACCCTTCCACAAATTGCTGCAGATTCAGCGTGCGAACAGTTAAATGAAACACCATCGATATGGGCTTTCGGAACCGTCAACACCAACACTGGACTGTCGATGACTGGAAACATGTTTCAAATTGTATCGAGCGGATGGACGTGTACGGGTATTAATCCATCGACGTTGCATGTCAGCAGGGGACTGTTCAGGCTCATGGAGGCTCTGTAATAGTGCAGTTGGAATGATATGGAACTCCTGATACGACTCTGACAGGTGACACATACGTAACCATCCTGTCTGATCACCTGAGTCCATTCATGTCCATTATGCATGCCAACGGATTTTGGCACTTCCAGCAGGACAGCGCGACACCCTACATGTCCAGAATTGCTACAGAGTAGTTCCAGGAAGTTTCTTCTGATTTCAACACGTCCACTGGCCACCAGACTTCCCACACGTGAACATTATTGAGCATATCCGGGATGCCTTGCAAGGTGCTGTTTAGAATAGATCTCCACCCCGTCGAACTCTTACTGATTTATGGACAGCCGTGCAGGATTCATGGTGTCAATTCCCTACCGAACTACTTCAGACATTAATCGAGTCCATGCCTCCTCGTGTTGCGGCACTTCTGAGTGGCCGTGCGGGCCCTACACGATATTGGGCAGGTGTACCAGTTTCTTTGGCTCTTCAGTGTAGATGAGAAAGGGAGCGAGACAGACATTAATTAGTCTACGATAATGGTGCAACGGCACTTCAGACAGGTGTTCCACAGAGGTGCAACGGAAGTCTACACCGTTCGGCGATGTCACGATGGCAAGCAGTTTCAAACACACGAGGACTCAGGAAAGGGATATTGTAACGGTATGACCATCAGTAAACGGAGAAACGCTGCGCTCTCGGGACAGTCCCCTACGTAGCCCACAGAAACCGATCTAAAGGGTCAAGCAGAATGCTGATACGTTCTACGAATAGCACAACTTTCGCAAGCAATTCGAGAAGAAACCTTATCACTTGTTGTTGCTACGAGTTCTCACGTCTGAAGACAGTGTCAGTCAGTTGCAAACTAATATACAGGGTGATTCAAAAAGAATACCACAACTTTAGGAATTTAAAACTCTGCAACGACAAAAGGCAGAGCTAAGCACTATCTGTCGGCGAATTAAGGGAGCTATAAAGTTTCATTTAGTTGTACATTTGTTCGCTTGAGGCCCTGTTGACTAGGCGTCAGCGTACCTGAACGTCAACTACCCGAGGCGATGGATCGGCCGCCAGGCAGCCCGTGACAGAGCACTTCATCACTGGCCTCCAAGAAGCCCTGATCTTACCCCCTGCGATTTTTTCTTATGGAGATATGTTAAGGATATGGTGTTTCGGCCACCTCTCCCAGTGACCATTGATGATTTGAAACGAGAAATAACAGCAGCTATCCAAACTGTTACGCCTGATATGCTACAGAGAGTGTGGAACGAGTTGGAGTATCGGGTTGATATTGCTCGAGTGTCTGGAGGGGGCCATATTGAACATCTCTGAACTTGTTTTTGAGTGAAGAAAAACCTTTTTAAATACTCTTTGTAATGATGTATAACAAAAGGTTATATTATGTTTCTTTCATTAAATACACATTTTTAAAGTTGTGGTATTCTTTTTGAATCACCCTGTATATTGTAACAGCATATGGAACAGTATGGTTTTCGTAAGAATCTTGTCTTAAGTCATCAAGCAACTTTTTTTTCTGTGAGTGCTGCAATGATCAGATACAAAATGCGAATCACAGAAAATGCCAGAACCTCTGTCCAGCACGTTCACGGATTCAGTCTCTACTACGTTGTGCATTCAAGTTCTAAGGCCTCCGATTTTTTTTCTCGGGACTGGAAAGAAATAGAAACATGCGCATTGTTTTAAAATGAGGCCGCGTTCATTGTCAATACGTCCCAGAGATGGCAGCAGCGTACGGCAGATGGAATTTTACCGCCAGCGGCGAGAATGAGAACTGTTTTAAATACTTAAAATGGCGACGTTTTCCTTACTTCAACAGCGTGCAATCATTCGTTTTCTGAATTTGCGTGGTGTGAAACCAATTGAAATTCATCGACAGTTGAAGGAGACATGTGGTGATGGAGTTATGGATGTGTCGAAAGTGCGTTCGTGGGTGCGACAGTTTAATGAAGGCAGAACATCGTGTGACAACAAACCGAAACAACCTCGGGCTCGCACAAGCCGGTCTGACGACATGATCGAGAAAGTGGAGAGAATTGTTTTGAGGGATCGCCGAATAACTGTTGAACAGATCGCCTCCAGAGTTGGCATTTCTGTGGGTTCTGTGCACACAATCCTGCATGACGACCTGAAAATGCGAAAAGTGTCATCCAGGTGGGTGCCACGAATGCTGACGGATGACCACACGGCTGCAATGTTGACGTGCAACGACAGCATGAATGGGACTTTCTTTTCGTCGGTTGTGACAATGGATGAGATGTGGATGCCATTTTTCAATCCAGAAACAAAGCGCCAGTCAGCTCAATGGAAGCACGCAGATTAACCGCCACCAAAAAAATTTCGGGTAACCGCCAGTGCTGAAAAAATGATGGTGTCCATGTTCTGGGACAGCGAGGGCGTAATCCTTACCCATTGCGTTCCAAAGGGCACTACGGTAACAGGTGCATCCTTCGGAAATATTTTGAAGGACAAATTCCTTCCTGCACTGCAACAAAAACGTCCGGGAAGGGCTGTGCGTGTGCTGTTTCACCAAGACAACGCACCCGCACATCGAGCTAACGTCACGCAACAGTTTCTTCGTGATAACAACTTTGAAGTGATTCCTCATGCTTCCTACTCACCTGACCTGGCTCCTAGTGACTTTTGGCTTTTTCCAACAATGAAAGACACACTCCGTGGCCGCACATTCACCAGCCATGCTGCTATTGCCTCAGCGATTTTCCAGTGGTCAAAACATACCCCTAAAGAAGCCTTCGCCGCTGCCATGGAATCATGGCGTCAGCGTTGTGAAAAATGTGTACGTCTGCAGGGCGATTACGTCGAGAAGTAACGCCAGTTTAATCGATTTCGGGTCAGTAGTTAATTAGAAAAAAATCGGAGGCCTTAGAATTTGAATGCACCTCGTAATGTGTTCTTGGCGATCTCACAGTTTAAATATTATAGTGTCTTTTTACGCGGTGAAAGAGACCATTACAGGATAAGTGTATCTGTAGATTGTACCACAAGCACAGTACCTAAGTGTGTCCTAGCGTTGAGCTGGCAGCGTCAGGGTGCTCCACTTCATTGGCACCTCGATACTCTTAAATTCTGAAACACGGTAATGGGAAACCGATGGAGGAGTCGTACTGTGGACAATGGTCAGAAATTAGTGTCACGGCCTCCGCATACGTATCTGGCTTACCTTATAAGCTTCTTTGGTGCAGGTGTGTAGAAAAACTTCAGTGATGGTGTAAAATTTTCCAGTAAATCTACCAGAGCTCCACCCTGGTATCGATAACTCTTTTGCACTGATTCTGATGTGAATGCGCTTCATCGCATCTAGTATGTATATTTTTTTTCGGTTGTCACTCTTCCGACTGGTTTGATGTGAGAGTCACGATTTAATCTCTTCTACCAGTCTCTTCGTTTCGGAGCAGCGCCTGCACCCAACGTTCTCAATTGTTTGTCGTATAAAATCTAATCTCTGTATTCAACTACAGTTTTGCCTCTTACAGCTCCCTCCAGTACCAAGAAATATCCCATCCTGTCTAAACACATGTCCCATTACCCTATCGCTCATTCTATTTAGTGCGTTCCATACCTTACTTTCCTCGCCGATTATGCAAAGAACCTCCTTTCTTCTTACCTTATCAGTCCTCATTATTACAGACTTCCTGATGATAAACGGTGTGGAAACGATAAGGGCTTCTGACAAATATTTCGTAGATTCCTCTCTCTCTCCCTGAAGAGCACCACAAGTTCTATAAACACTTCTGAGTTATCTTAGTCAAATGATTTAAATCATTTGTAACAACCGTATACATGGTGGTCAGAACAGTTTGAAAAGTTTGTAAGAGTGCTGCAGCGTATGTTGCATTAATAAATCATCGTTAAGTAAAAAATTCGAAACTTCACATCTTTTCCGATTAAATAGCATCAAAGTTAGCCAACCAAGCGGTTGCGCGGGAAAATTGAAGCGGTGCGCCAAAAACGGTTTCGCCAAATGTGTTCTACTTTTGGTTTCCAAAAAGCGAAAGAAAGAGCGTTACAAAATTTGGACATGGAACGGTAAGTAAGGATCGAACCCGAGCCAAAGGCTGAGCAGTCTCGTGCGCTACCATCCGCTGTCATCTACGCTATGACAACAGCAGACACAACTTGTATGTGGAGATCCACTTGAATTCGCGGGCGCAACGGTCTGATGGACTAAATTCAATGCTAATTAACTAGGAAACGACGCAACGAATCGATTTTTTTGTTAACAATTATTTCTCAGCACAACCTACCCTGCAGTACATTTACAAGCTTTACTGGCTGTTGCTGACCACCTTAAATACACTATGTGATCAAAAGTATCCGGACACCCACAAAAACATACGTTTTTCATATTAGGTGCATTGTGCTGCCACCTACTGCCAAGTACTCCATATCAGCGATGTCAGTAGTCATTAGACATTGTGAGAGAGCAGAATGGGGCGCTCCGAGGAACTTGTAAGTAGGCTGTTTAGGTTTTCTTATTGGTAACGCCACGTAGCGCTCTGTATGAAAAATCACTCGCAGTGCTGTGTGCAGTCTGTGGCTAGTTTGCATTGTTGTCTGCCATTGTAGTGTTGGGCAGCTGGATGTTAACAGCGCGTAGTGTTGCGCAGTTGGAGATGAGCCGCCAGCAGTGGTGGATGTGGGGAGAGAGATGGCGGAGTTTTGAAATTTGTAAGACTGGATGTCATGAACTGCTATATATATTATGACTATTAAGGTAAATACATTGTTTGTTCTCTATTAAAATCTTTCATTTGCTAACTATGCCTATCAGTAGTTACTGCCTTCCGTAGTTAGAATCTTTTATTTAGCTGGCAGTAGTGGCGCTCGCTGTATAGCAGTAGTTTGAGTAACGAAGATTTTTGTGAGGTAAGTGATTTGTGAAAGGTATAGGTTAATGTTAGTCAGGGCCATTCTTTTGAAGGGATTTTTGAAAGTCAGATTGCGTTGCGCTAAAAATATTGTGTGTCAGTTTAAGCACAGTCATGTACAATTTTTCAAAAGGGGAATTTTCAAACTCACTGACGTCGAACGTGGTCAGGTAATTGGGTGTCACTTGTGTCATACGTCTGTACGCGAGATTTCCACACTCCTAAACATCCTTAGGTGCACTGTTTACGGTGAGGTAGTGAAGTGGAAACGTGAAGTGACACGTACAGCAAAAAAACGTGTACAGGCCGACCTCGTCTATTGACTGACAGAGATCGCCGACAGGCGGGCATTTATCCAGACCATCACACAGGAATTCCAAACTGCATCAGGATCCACTGCAAGTACTATTAAAGTTAGGCGGGAGGTGAGAAAACTTGGATTTCATGGTCGAGCGGCTGATCATAAGCCACATATCACGCCGGTAAATGCCAAACGACACTTCGCTTGGTGTAATGAGAGTAAACATTGGACGATTGAAGAGTGGAGAAACGTTATGTGGAGTGGCGAATCACGGTACACAATGTGGCGATCCGATGGCAGGGTGTGTCTGTGTGGCGAATGCCCGGTGAACGTCATCTGCCAGCGTGTGTAGTGCCAACAGTAAAATTCGGAGGCGTTGGTGTTATGGTGTGGTCGTGTCTGTCTTGGAGAGGGTTTGCTCCCCCTGTTGTTTTGCGTGGCACTATCACGGCACAGGCCTACACTGATTTTAAGCACCTTCTTGCTTCCCACTGTTGAAGAGCAATTCGGAGATGGTGACTGCATCTTTCAACACGATAGAGCAGCTATTCGTAATGCACGCCCTGTGGCGGAGTGGTTACATGACAATAACATCCCTGTAATGAACTGACCTGCACAGACTCCTGACCTGAATCCTATAGAACACCTTTCGGATGTTTTGGAACGCCGACTTCGTGCCAGGTCTCACCGACCGACATCGATACCTCTCCTCAGTGCAGCACTCCGTGAAGAATGGGCTGCCATTCCCCAAGAAACCTTCCAGAACCTGATTGAACGTACGCCTGCGAGAGTGGAAGCTGTCAAGGCTAAGGGTGGGCCAACACCGTATTGAATTCCAGCATTACCGATGAAGGGCGCCAAGAAGTTGTAAGTCATTTTCTACCAGGTGTCCGGATACTTTTGATCACATAGTGTACTGTCGAGGGCTTATAAGAGCTAAATTATAAATTCTCTATTACCCTCCAAGTGCTTTGAGAGTAAATTCTTGTCTGACTGTCGAGATTTCTGCTCTGCATTGAATTTCTCTAAACCTAATTGCCGGCCGGACTGGCCGAGCGGTTCTAGGCGCTACAGTCTGGAACCGCGCGTCCGCTACGGTCTCAGGCTCGAATCCTGCCTCGGGCATGGATGTGTGTGATGTCCTTAGGTTAGCTAGGTTTAAGTAGTTCTAAGTTCTAGGGGACTGCTGACTTCAGAAGTTAAGTCCCATAGTGCTCAGAGCCATTTGAACCATTTTAAACCTAATGACATTCGTTACTTAACTACACAGTGCAGAATAAGAGCTAAATATGTCTTTGTAAATAGACCAGTCAGTTTTCTAAAGGGGGTATTGAGATGACAACAGTATATCGAAAAATTGGAGGAGTTGAATGCGTTATTTCTAATTTGTAACGAGTCTTTTTAGGTAGTGTGACATTTAAAGTGTGAGATAATCGACTACTGAGCTTTTTTAACCAAACGTAGCCCAGAGTTGAAAAAGAATATGGGAATAGAAAATTGAGGATCTGTTACGTGACATACAGTTTGGGTTCCCGAAAGATGAGGGCTCAATAGAGACAGTTCTGACATTAGAATTGATAATGGAAGTGAGACTTAAGAAAAATCGAGAAGCATTCATAGAATCTGATGATCTGAAAAAGGCGTTCGACAGTGTAAAATGGTTAGAAATTCTGAGAAAAATAAGAGTTAGCTATAGGGAAAGACGGGAAATATGCGACATGTACAAGATGTACCAAGAGGTGAGAAAAAGACTGGAAGACCGAGAACGAAGTGCTCGGATTAAAAACGATGTAGAACAGCCATTCAATCTTTCTCCCCTGCCGTTCAGTGTATACATCGAAGAAGCAATGAAGGAAATAATGGGAAGATTGGAGAGCGGGATGACATTGCAATCCTCAGTGAAAGTGAAGAATTACGGGAGCTGTTGAACATAAAGAGTTTGAGTACGGAATTTGGATTGAGAGTAAACCAAAGAAAGAGGAACGTAATGATGAGTAGGAGAAATGATATTAGCGAGAATCTTGGCATCAAAATTGTGGACCACGAAGTAGATGAGGATGAGTAGTTCTGCTAGCTCGGAAGCAAAATAACCAACGACGGGCGAAGCAAGGTGGACAAGGTCACTAACACAGGCAAAGAGAGCATTACTGACCAAAAGAAATCTGGTTGTATCAAACGAAGGCCTTCACCTGAGGAAGAAATTTCTGAGAATGTAATTTTGGAGCGCAGGATTGGATGGTAGTGAGTCATGGACTGTGTGAAAACCGGAACAGAAGAGAATCGAAGTGTCTCAGATGTTGCGCTGCAGAAGAATGCTGAAAATTAGGTGGACTTACAGAATAAGAAATGAAGAGGTTCTTGGCAGAATTGGCGAAGAAGGGAAAGAACACTGGCAAGAAGACAGGACAGGATGATAGGATATGTGTTGAGACATCAGGAATATCATCTTTGATACTAGAGGAAGCTGTAGAGGGTAAAAACTGTAGGGGAAGGCAGATATTTGAATGTATGCAACAAATAATTGAGGACGCAGGGCGCCCATACAACCCTGAGATGAAGAGGTTGTCACAAGAGAGACATTCGTGGCGATACACATCGAATAAATCAGAAGACCGATGACTGGCCGAAGATCCACCACCTGGCACTCATGCTCATAGAAGGCAGATACAGACTGTCATCGTACTGCCCTGCTGACACACTAGTCTGCTTACCTCTTACATGTGAGCAGACATGGTGCAAAATAGCGTTTGATCACTGTTAGTGCCGGGGTGGAGAAGAGTTTGTACCTCTTTAATTCAGACGAATTTTGCATGAGAGCGAGGAATGCTCTCGACCCCCTCCTTATCTACCAGCTAATTAATTATGCGCGCAACGGTAACGGAAGAAAATGATGGTGGACCCTGCTAGTTGGTAAAATAAGGAGTGTACACTCACAATAATTTAATAAAAATCGTAAACTACTCAAAAAAAGAGAACTTTATCATAATAAACAACAGGAAATGGGATTCTGCCTATATCTACGAAATGATATGCGGATTAAATATTACAATGAGACTTGTTGTATATCATAATATAAATGCACATGATTGTCGACACACACACACGGTAGGTTAAAGGAGAGGGTATACTGAAATATTATGAGAATAAGAGTTGGGTCGAGAGCAAGGGGCTCCTACTCTCTGTGATGCAATAGATTGACGATAATGTCCGGAGGTCCTAATGAATCAAATGTTAATCTCCCGACTATATAGCAGTATCGCAATTAGTAGTGTAGGCGCCGACTTCTGGCGTGCAGCAACTCTGTGTCAACCCCTGGCCACGAAGGCTGTCCGAGAATTCTAAGTTCTTCCGAAAACGAGCGACCAAGTCGCAAGACCAACTTCGAAGAAGATCAGATCCCGAATTCCCCTCTGTGATCCGATGCAAGCTCAACTCCCTACTCTCCTCGAAAATTGTGAATCAGCATTCAGTTCTGATTCCAAAACTCCCCCACACTGTCTCAGAACATCAATTGCGCCAATAGCGACCGTTCCCTCCAATTTCGAGTAGGGCTTTATGACGTCAACTAGCCTCAGTTTAAGTTGACCAATTGTGCCTCTGCTAATCAGCTGAGGACACTGAACTTGCCGTTTGACTGGCTACGAAAACAGCCTGCCTAGACCACCGGCCATCCGGCGCCAGACAGTCGCACACAGCAGGGCACGGTCCACAAGTATTCTCAGAATCAAGAGGATAATGCAGTCAGTCGGTGCCAGAAATCTTCGTTCCGGACGCGCCGGAACGGTAAACACATAAATTGCACTGACACTCAAACGTCTCGCAGGTCGTTTCGCCCCGCATACAGTAGGCGAAACTCGACCGACGTCAGTAGTTCCGCCAGGCGTTTAAACCTATTGTTCGAACCCCTCAGAATTCAGGGAATTGCAGCCCTGAACCGGAAACGCAGTGTGCCGCGTCCTCCGATGCTCACCTCTCACAGGCCACCCAGGGAAGTAAAACAACATGTTAAAAGTATTTTTTGAGCTCTCAGCACAAATACTCTCATTACTATAACCTTATTCGGTCTGTTACTACCGTGCAATGACATAGAACATCAATAAAATTGATGAAAATGAGAGGAGACATGGAAAAGAGGGCATGGAAGCTCTCCGAGTGTACACAGTTACCATAATCATGGGGCTGGATATAGTGAAGACGTTAATTTTTTTCTTTGACATGAGATTCCACAGTTGCTAAAACAGAGTAAGTCGCCAGTTTCTCGAGTAACCGAAGACTACGTGCACATGAGCCATAAAAACTGCATTTTGACGACAACATAGCCTCGAAAGGTGTCTAGCAACATCCTTGTCTGACCACTTCAGCATTAGGTTTTCCGTGATGTCCCTAAATCGCTCCTTGCAAATGCCCGGATGGTTCCTTTCAAAAGTGCACTGCCGATTTCCTCCCTCATCCTTTCGTAATCCTTTTGTGCTCCGTCTCTAATGACCTCGCTGTCCTTCCTCCCTTCTCCAGCGTTTGCTTCTCACAAGGAAGAAAGTTAACTCGAAAAGGAGAGATTGGGTTCAGTTGGTGCAGTCTTTTTTTAAGTAAGTTATCTCCTTCCGAAAGTTTAAGCTATGAACTGCTATTCTCAGAATGTTGAGACACGATTTTAATTATATCGCTTAAAAGCAAATCCTAGGAGATCTGGTAAGATCAGTAGGTATATTAAAGACAGTATACCAGTTACACACAGACGTGATCACCTTAATTTTTGGTTACAGCCAATTCATATATGCGTCTCTTTAAAGTGCAGACCTACTTCTCGTCGATATGGTTTTGGTACCAGGAGTTGCGGCCCTTGCTGGAAGGACTTACGAAATTTATTTAATTACATAGAAATAACAATGAAATGTTTATGTTAATTTTTATTGAGGTTTACCAGTACATTGACAGAACTATGAATTTAAAAAATGCTCTACATCTAGGAGCAGAGATGTGGAACCTGTAACGCATACAGAGAGAGAGAGAGAGAGAGAGAGAGAGAGAGGGAGGGGGAGGGGGGGCTGTCAGACTGGCATGTTGCTCCCAGGAACATGGAGTCAGAGAGATGACCCTTCAAAAACTTTTATAAGTCTTAAGAATCTAGACAGAACAAAATTATGGCTCGCTGCTGGGTCCTCCCATGGTTACGGACATCACGTTTGTACAATGTTCACTGAAGTATTAACATGAAAATTAAAAAAAGAAAACAGACAGACCTGCATATGAACAATATACAGGGAAGGTTTGATGGTTTGCTTATTCGGGGTACGCTGCCACGGGTTGGTGGTCCGCAACTGGTCAGTGCTGAGGAAATTGGATATTTTTTTATTTCATCCGTCTCAGTTGCAGTGACACAAAATTCTACTGCAAGCTTGCCGGTTTCGCGCTGACAGGCCCATTCTCAAGCCACACACCTTGCTAATAGTACCGGTAACCACTGCAGCAGAATTTTGTATCAGTGCAACTGAAACGGACGAAATAAAAAATTATCCAGTTTCCTCTCTGGTAATCTTGTCCAGTCCCAAGAAAAAAACAAATTAATAATGATTGTATTAAGCAATACTTGTCAGATGAAATGAGCGGAGAACAATTGTCACTTCATGAAGTTAGAAACCTCAGAGTTTGAGAGACCCTAGTGGAGGATATTTGTGAAGGGGAGAAAGATATAACGCATACGATTAAAATACGCACATTAAGACATTATTTGAACCGCAGTTGGACGACAACAGAAGTTTTCCGTATGTTATGTAAAGTAGGGATCTCCAGTAGCCCGTCAGATCATGGACTAAACACGTGATGGAACTATTTGAGACTGCGCCATGGGTTACAAGCCCTGACGTCAACGAAAGCTTTCCAGTATACGTAAGTGGTAACATCGAGCGGAAACCTCTAGGAGAAATCCGAAATTAAAGTATTTACTCGTCAAGGGAGCCAGCTAATGGAAATATCCCGAAAGGCTATTATCGAGGGTCAGCCGCAGCTTAGATGGTATATAAGCAAGAGGTAAAGTGAGAAGAGTCTGATGGAGCCGTCTGATGGAGAAGTCTGATGGAGTAGTCTGACGGAGGAGTCCCAAAGCAGTAGTATTCCAGTCTGCCGCGCAACCTGAGTATGCAGAACTAATATTCGCAGCGATAAGTCGGTGATCAGAGCTGGAGACACACACAGCAACTGCAAGATAAGTAATGATTATCTAGTCTGGGGAATAGCTCTGAACAGAGACGATCTGTCTTTGTCTCAATGAACAGCTAGCATTTGTACCTTTGTAATTAACAAGAACAATTTACAGAATAGTAATAGTCTCTTGTAAGCTTAGGCGAGTGGCCTGTTGATAAGAGTAATACAGAAAGTAATACAAGTAATACAGAAAGTGATTAGGAATTGGCACCTCTTTTATAAGTTATCAAAGAGAATAAAGATATTACTTAGATAAATACTGGATTCTTCAGCATACCCAGCCTGCCATTAATCCTAAAAGATTACCACTGTAACCAATAACCACCCAGTTCTACCCCTGAAGAGCTGTCTCCCTCTCATCTCCGACAATAAAGGTGGACACTCAAACAACCCTCAGATTGTTGCGAACATTCCGATCGCGCTACAAAACTGTGCTGGGACGCGACGATCTGTTAACAAAAAAAGGAACAGGAAGTGTTAGACTAACAAAACCTTCACTTTTCATGGACTGACCCCCTAGTACAGACTATCTGCTGCGACAGTGGCAGCAGGAATGACCTTCGTTCTTTGTATTACATTGCTTTCTCCGTGTTCCATAGCTCTGGTCGTAGTTGTATGGTCCGTTCACATTTATGGAATTCATGGATGCCTTGTTTGCCCAGTTCTGCATCCCTACCAACAAAAAATAAATTGAGGGCCTCTACGTATATGCGGCATCATTCGAAATGAGGCGAAATGCGATAACATTGTTTCACAGCTCAAATTACCTGACGTGTTACTGCATCGCCGTAGGCGTGAGAAAGAGGAGTCAAGAGTCAGACTGAGAGAGAAGCATTTACAGACAAGGACAGAGGTAGATATGGCTTAGTAACATGAAATGTTCCCCGCCCTTGGTGCAACAACACCAGCAACAGCTCGAAAATACGTCTGCAACAGCCTATAACAGGCTGATCTATTAGTAACTAGCTGACTCGGCGAACTCTGTTCCGCCTTAAAGCCAATAAATAATCAGATTTTGGATGTTAAGTTCAATTTTTTATTACGAAATACAAATAAAAAATTAAATATTTTAATGATTCTTTATTCTTTATGTTTTTTGATGCATAGCTTCCACTCTTCAATTAAGTACCTTGTGATACACGACATTTTTAGATTTATTATCAGACGCAGGAACAAACAACGCAGATGGTCTTCCGACCCGTGAACATGCCACATATAATTGACCATGTGAAAAACATGGATATTCCAGATTTAAACCACAAACTTTCAAGGATTGTCCTTGTGATTTGTTAATGGTCATGGCGAATGCAAGACGGATAGCAAATTGAACTCAAACAGCATATCGGTTGGGATCATCGGGATCCTAGTAAAGAGAACTTCCTCACCTTCGAACTTTCCTTTGAGTATTGTCGCGTAAATAACATTGTTCATCAATTTACTTACGACCAAACGCGTGCCGTTGCAGAATTTTGGTTGGTTTATGTTTTGAAGCTTGATTACTACGGAGCCAACTTTTAGGCGTAAATGGAATGCCAGGCACATCCAAGGAGTTTAAAAATTCAGTCGGATAGTTGGTGACTTCATTTTCCTTTGTTACACAGTCAATAGATTTGAATGAATGCATTTTATCAATGATGTCATTCTGAATTATATAGTTTAGGTCATCTACATCTTTATTCTTAGCCGCTAAAATTGCTCGCTCACTGAACCATTCATTACTTTTGTGGTTAGTAATGATGTTTGGGAATACTTTGTTGATAAGTTCGTCTTTCGATGAGACAAAGTTACAGAAATTATGAGGAAATGAAATCAATCCGCTCGATTCTTCGACAGGTATTCGACCATTACTGATAGTCAGCAATTGCTCAGAGAAATCATCAGCAGATGTATCATTGAGCAATGCAACTCTCATGTTTGTTGTCAGTTGAAGTTTCTTCACATAGCGCCATAGATTCGTTGATTTGAGGCAAGCATTTATTTCGTCCGCAACCGTTGATCTTGGAAGTACTGGCAGTGTTTGGCGGAAATCGCCAGACTGTGAAATCACTGCTCCTTCAAAACATCTCGAGTCATTGCGTAGATCTTTCAATGTTCGGTTAAGTGCCTCTAATGCACGTTTATGCGCCATTGTGCATTCGTCCCAGATGATGATCTTGGATGCTCTGTTGTTCGCTCGACGATTTCGCATTGCCAACCGAGCCGTTTCACGGGCTGCCTCACTTTGCTCTTGTGATTGAGAAGCACGAAGTCGAGCCATACTAACGCGGCGCTCCCCACGGGCAAATTGTTGTTCTTCTTCAGTCCTTTCATTCGCAATGTTGCATTACGGCTTTGTCGACAAATATTCGATCGTCTTGGTCGCGGCATTGTTAATGATGATTCAAAAAAATACAAATTATTTCTTTAAATTTTTTTATTACTGATATGTACTGATACTTAACCATAGACGTTTAGCTGTCATTTGCGTATTGTTATTCTATGTCAGATGCGTTGTTGTTATACCACGTTTTATAGTGACTTTTAGCTGACATTTGCGTTTTGTTATTCCATGCCAGATGCGTTTTGTTATACCACGTTTTACAGCGGTCGAACGGGATAAAAAGTATCCTGTGTCCGCCTCCTGGTTCTAAGCTACATCTCCACCAATTTTCAGCCAAATCGGTCCAGCCGTTCTTGAGTTATAAATAGTGTAACTAACACGACTTTCTTTTATATACCAGGTGATCAAAAAGTCAGTATAAATTTGAAAACTTAATGAACCACGGAATAATGTAGGTAGAGAGGTAAAAATTGACACACATGCTTGGAATGACATGGGGTTTTATTAGAACAACCGCCACTTTCGTCATACTTGGCCTCCCAGGTCCCCAGATCTCAATCCGTGCGATTATTGGCTTTGGAGTTACCTGAAGTCGCAAGTGTATCGTGATCGACCGACATCTCTAGGGATGCTGAAAGACAACATCCGACGCCAATGCCTCACCATAACTCCGGACATGCTTTACAGTGTTCTTCACAACATTATTCCTCGACTACAGCTATTGTTGACGAATGATGGTGGACATATTGAGCATTTCCTGTAAAGAATATCATCTTTGCTTTGTCTTACTTTGTTGCGCTAATTATTGCCATTCTGATCAGATGAAGCGCCATATGTCTGAGATTTTTTGAACTTTTGTATTTTGTTGGTTCTAATAAAACCCCATGTCATTTCAGGCATGTATGTCAATTTGTACCTCTCTACCTACATGCTGCCGTGATTTATTCAGTTTTCAAATTTATACTGACTTTTTGATCACCCGGTATATAGATACTGTCATGCCATACCGTAATATGGCCGCATTGCAGCAATATTGACGACAATATTATTGCGGCCACATATTGCTGTGAAATATGGACCGCGTAAACGTCAGTGGAGCAGTTCGCCAGGGAGGCGGGAGCAATATTTCACAGCCAGGACAGTGTAAGGCCGCGCGCTGCCCCGCGTCACCGGCTGCCCTGGAGATGGGCGCCGGTCACGCTCGCTAATTTCCCACGGCGCGCCAAGGAACGACACGGCTGGCTCACTGGCCGACGCCGCAAATAACTGTCGTGGGCTGGCGGAGCGATGCGCTCTCCCCAGTCCCCGTGGCGGAACAGCACCCTGTACACTGCAGTCCACCACTGCAGGCTGCGCAATGTCCGGGCTCTACGCGGCGACTTCCGTCCTCTTTATAGTGTCACGTACACTACTGGCCGTTAAAATTGCTACACCAAGAAGAAACGCAGATGATAAAAGGGTATTCATTGGACAAATATATTATACTAGAACTGACATGTGATTACATTTTCACGCAATTTGGGTGCATAGATCCTGAGAAATCAGTACCCAGAACAACCACCGCTGGCCGTAATAACGGCCTTGATACGCCTGGGCATTGAGTCAAACAGAGCTTGGATGGCGTGTACAGGTACAGCTGCCCATGCAGCTACAACACGATACCACAGTTCATCAAGAGTAGTGAGTGGCGTATTGCGACGAGCCAGTTGCTCGGCCACCATTGACCAGACGTTTTCCATTGGTGATAGATCTGGAGAATTTGCTGGCCAGGGCAGCAGTCGAACATTTTCTGTATCCACAAAGGCCCGTACAGGACCTGCAACATGCGGTCGTGCATTATCCTGCTGAAATATAGGTTTTCGCAGGGATCGAATGAGGAGTAGAGCCACTGCTCGTAAGACATCTGAAATGTAACTTCCACTGTTCAAAGTGCCGTCAATGTAAACAAGAGGTGACCGAAACGTGTAACTAATGGCACCACATACCATCACGCCGGGTGATACGCCAATATGGCGATGACGAATACACGCTTCCAATGTGCGTTCACCGCGATGTCGCCAAACACGGATGCGACCCTCATGATGCTGTAAGCAGAAACTGGATTCATCCGAAAAAATGACGTTTTGCCATTCGTGCACCCAGGTTCGTCGTTGAGTACACCATCGCAGGCGCTCCTGTCTGTGATGCTGCGTCAAGGGTAACCGCAGCCATACTCTATAGTCCTGGTCGATCTGCTAGAAGGCACTCGGCTGAGTTGCGCCTCAGTAAGCGCTCGGTAAGGCGTATTTTGCATTCTAACCTAAAATTTCATCCTTACAAAATGGCCATTGTGCAATAATTAAGCCCAGGAGATTATGAACAGCCACTAGACAGCAGGACACGGTGTTTTACCAGGTGGGCATCTTCAACCTAGTGCGTCAGTGTGACGATTGTCTCAATGCTCACTGCGATTTTGCCTGACTCGCATAACGATTCTGAACTGCACGGTCTACGAACAAACTTTTTAATCACACTTTATTGGAAGGCTGGTTATTGTATGATTACATGATTGCAGAGCAGTAGTCACATCCATTAAATATCTGGTATTGTGTTGTGTTGTATTGTATTGTATTTAAACTGGGGACCTAGAAACGACGGGGAGGCTTCATCCCGCCGAGGCCCCCAGTGGTTCACAACCCCACAACAGGCCACAGCAGTCCACCCACCCCACCGCCGCCCCACACCAAACCCACAGTTATTGTGCGGTTCGATCCCTAGTGGACCCCCCCCCCTCCCTTCCCCCCGGTAACGTCTCATACCAGACGAGTGTAACCCCAAATATTTGTGTGGTAGAATAATTATGGTGTACGCATTTGTGAAACCGATGTTTGCGCAGCAATCGCTGACATAATGTAACTGAGGCGGAATAAGGGGAACCAGCCCGCATTCGCTGAGGTAGATGGAAAGTTGCCTAAAATCCGTTCATAGCTGGCCGGCATACCGGACCTCGACACTAATCCGCCGGGCGGATTCGTGCTGGGGACCAGCACACCTTCCCGCTCGGGAATAGCACGTTAGATCACGGGGCTAGCCGGGAGGGCTAAATATCTGGTAGTATGCGGATAGAGCAATAATTTAAAATTGAACGACCATGTAAAACTAAATTGTACAACACCAAGATGGCAGACTGATATTCATGGAAAGAATGTCCAGGAAGTGCAATCAGCCCACGAAGGAGGCAACTAATACAAAAACCATATTCGATCTCTGCTGAGTATTGCTCTTCATTCTGGGTCACTTACCTGATAGGATTTATAGTTAAAATAGAGAAGACCTAAAGACGAGTAGTACGTTTGGTGCAAGTTTGTTTCGCAAGCGCGCAAGCGTCATGGCGGTGCAGGTCCAATTCAAGCGGCATACGCTACAAAAGAGGTGTTGTGACTCACGGAGTGATTTGCTACGAAACCTCCGTGGGCGTGATTTAGTAGAATAGTCAGCCAATATAGGAGGGGCGTTAAGTAAGTGATGTAACACATTTTTTTCCTGAAAGCTGATTGGTTTTATCCAGAATTCCAATACACCGTATTATTACCAGTATGTTTGGCTACAAAAAACTATTTTTCAACGTTCAATGCGACGGCCTTACGCCATTTGGCTGGCATGGGCTATACTGCCTCAGGGTACGACCCTAGTGGGAGACATCGGACCCAATGTCTTCCGGCATCAATAACCTCCCCATCATCCACACACTGCTCCCAGTGGAGGGCATTATTCATTCGGCCAAACAGATATGAGCCGTGGCTGGCTCATGTTAAACATTGGATTAAAACTTGATTGCTATTCTGTGTTTAGTCTCCCGCGGTTATCGTGATTATGCTGTTATCCTATCTCTCCGCGAGTGGCAGCAGCGGTGTGTATCAATATTCGCACCTTGTACTATCTTTGGCCTGGCGCTTATACACTAATGGCCATTAAAATTGCTACACCAAGAAGAAATGCAGATGATAAACGGGTATTCATTAGACAAATATATTATACTAGAACTGACATGTGATTACATTTTCACGCAATTTGGGTGCATAGATCCTGAGAAATCAGTACCCACGGCAGCCACCTCTGGCCGCAATAACGACCTTGATACGCCTGAGCATTGAGTCAAACAGAGTTTGGAAGGCGTGTACAGGTAGAGCTGTCCATGCAGCTTCAACACGATACCACAGTTCATCAAGAGTAGTGACTGGCGTATTGTGACGAGCCAGTTGCTCGGCCACCATTGACCAGACGTTTTCAGTTGGTGAGAGATCTGGAGAATGTTCTGGCCAGGGCAGCAGTCGAACATTTTCTGTATACAGAAAGGCCCGTACAGGACCTGCAACATGCGGTCGTGCATTATCCTGCTGAAATGTAGGGTTTCGCAAGGATCAAATGAAGGGTCGTAACACATCTGAAATGTAACGTCCACTGTTCAAGGTGCCGTCAGTGCGAACAAGAGGTGACCGAGACGTGTAACCAATGGCACCCCGTACCATCACGCCAGGTGATACGCCAGTATGGCGATGACGAATACACGCTTCCAATGTGCGTTCACTGCGGTGTCGCCAAACACGGATGCGACCATCATGGTGCTGTAAACAGAACCTGTATTCATCCGAAAAAATAGCGTTTTGCCATTCGTGCAGCCAGGTTCGTCGTCGAGTACACCATCGCAGGCGCTACTGTCGGTGATGCAGCGCCAAGAGTAACCGCAGCCATGGTCTCCGAGCTGGGTGATGGAAACGTCATCGAACTGTTCGTACAGATGTTTGTTGTCTTGCAAACGCCCCCGTCTGTTGACTCAGGGATCGAGACGTGGCTGCACGATCCGTTGCAGCCATGCGGATAAGATGCCTATCATCTCGACTGCTAGTGATACGAGGCCGTTGTGATCCAGCACGGCGTTCCGTACCACCCTTCTGAACCCATCGATTCCATATTCTGCTAACGGTCATTGCATCTCGACCAACGCGAGCAGCAATGTCGCGATACGATAAACCGTAATCGCGATAGGCTACAAGCCGACCTTCATCAAAGTCGGAAACGTGATGGTACGCATTTCTCCTCCTCACACGAGGCATCACAACAACGTTCCACCAAGCAACGCCGGTCAACTGCTGTTTGTGTATGAGAAATCGGTTGGAAACTTTCCCCATGTCAGCACGTTGTTGGTGTCGCCACCGGCGCCAACCTTGTGTGAATGCTCTGAAACGCTAATCATTTACATATCACCGCATCTTCTTCCCGTTGGTTAAATTTCGCGTCTGTAGAACGTCATCTTATTGGTGTAGCAATTTTAATGCCCAGTAGAGTATATTCGGGCTTACTGCCACAAAGGCTTACCTATAATTTCTCTACGCGCGCACCATTCGTGACTGGAACTGTAAAATGTAGAAATGCACAGTGCTACGCAAAGTTCCCTCCGTAGATGTATCTTTATTTTGTCGTACTATCTTGTAACGAACAATGTTGTATAGCCATCGAATTTCGTATAACCTGGATGCAGTCACGTTATGACTGACGTTGAGTCTTCCTACAGATTTTCTCTACACGCAGCCAGCCAACGCCCCCTTGAACTGCGCCTCTGGGAACCAATATCGGCCAGCCGGCTGGTGGCTGGTGTCTGGTGGCTGGCGCGCCGACATGTGCCGACTTCCTTTAAATGTGGGTCACCAGTTCCGGCCGCGGCGTGGCAGCTGGCGGCGGTACGCAGAGGAACGCGGAGGGAGGGGCTCACACCCCGCCAATCTGGAGGCCGCGTTTCATTACTCGTCTGCAGTTGGGTTCGGGGTTCCCTGGAGCCTAAAGCTCTTAATATTCCAAAGACATTCATGTCTCCATCGCAGTGGCGTCACTGGGCTGGGCCCCCGAGGATGTTGGGCCCCGGGCCACCGAAAGAAAGATAAAAAAGGATTAAAATGTAAAGAAAAATTGGAAAAAATAGCTAAAATTTATCAGCCAAGTGATGTCTTCCCTCAAATAAAAAATCAAAGGTGGTTTTGGGAATCATCCTGACGTAAAGAAATGCGAAACATCTAGTCAACACCGGGTAACAGACGCCCTGTGTTCAGTGTGCCTATATACCTGTAAACGAAAGCAGACGTAACACGCGAAGTTCGTAGAAAAGTTACATTTAGTTGAATCTGAAGTGGTCATAAAGTACTGCACACTTTAGAAAAGAGCTTGCAAATGGACATCTTGGTGGAAATGGAAATTTTCATCCTTGGCCAAAAGTCGAAAAAACATCCTAAATCAAGAGAGGGAGGTTAAAAACTCATATTTCATCAACAACATCAAGGCAATACTCTTAAAATAGAAAGTACATAAAAATATAAATTAAGATTGTATATGAATCTAGGTCGCTACAATATCTTTGTAATTACAAATATGGCATTTCAGTCTTTGATCGCAATTTTTTATTTTCAGTGACCGGTTTCAGGCTAGCTGCCCATCTTCAGATCATATATTGCAGTTACAGAGTAACTTGTCAGTACAGAACTAAGTTACTCTGTAACTGCAATATAAGATCTGAAGATCGGCAGCTAGCCTGAAACCGCTCACTGAAAATAAAAAAATTGCGATCAAAGACTGAAATGCCATATTTTTATTCAGTGAACGATCGCGGAAAACCCGTTAAGACAATCATGTCTAGTTTTGATATCTTTGTAACTCTTTATCATAAATTTCTGTACTGGCCTTTTTAATATAAAATTGTTAATTTCTCATTATGTAACATATCCAGTCTAGCAATATAAATGACGCGACAGTAAGATGTGCGAAAGACATTGCAAGTGACTGTTAACACTAGGACCGATTTATCGGTAGTCAAATCGAAAAAAGCTTTGTTTTGACCGCCATCTTGTTTCTCTGCACTGTTGAGTAGTCCGCGATATCGTCTTTCAAGCCATCTTTAAAAGTTTGTGAACTGTGGCTGTGATGTTTAAGAGTCATAGAGAAGGAGCTATCATAACATATCGTAAGAAGACAGCCACCTCACAAGAAATGATGTGAGTGGTTAATTACAATTTTTCGTGCGAAAAAAGACCAACATACAAAGGTACGTCGCCTTTTATTGTAGTCAAGTCGGCGTAAGTTGGTTCCTGGCACGCCGGCCGCTGTGGCCCAGTGGTTCTAGGCGCTTTAGTCCGGAACCCCTCTGCTGCAACGGTCGCAGGTTCGAATCCTGCCTCAGGCATGGGTGTGTGTGATGTCCTTAGGTTAGTTAGGTTTAAGTAGTTCTAAGTCTAGGGGACTGATGACCTCAGATGCTACAGAAGCCATTTGAACCATTTAATCCCTGGCAGCTGCAGTGTGTTGGGCGCGAAAGCTTCGCTCGCCGACCGCGCGATTTCGTAAATGTCTCTTTGGCGACGCCTCAGTGTTGTCGCAGCTCTATAGGCTACTGTTCTCGCCTGAGCTTCAAAGTTAAAAGCTGGCAACGACGTTGCCGACAGTCAAGAAACTTCTTACGCCATCTCGACTGTAAGTTATCCTTCTTTTTCTCCACAGGATTTGTACAGCGCACACCACGACCAAACAATAACAAAGGACTTCAATATCTACGTGCACTAGTGTTGGTAGAGCACTTGCCCGTGAAAGGCAAAGGAACCGAGTTTGAGTCTCGGTCTGGCACACAGTTTAATCTGCCAGGAAGTTTCATATCAGCGCACACTCCACTGCAGAGTGAAAATCTCATTCTGGAAACATCCCCCAGGCTGTGGCTAAGCCATGTCTCCGCAATATCCTTTCTTCCAGGAGTGCTAGTTCTGCAAGGTTCGCAGGAGAGCTTCTGTGAAGTTTGGGAAGTAGGAGACGAGGTACTGACGGAAGTAAAGCTGTGAGGACGGGGCGTGGTTCGTGCTTGGGTAGCTCAGTTGGTAGAGCACTTGCCCGTGAAAGGCAAAGGAACCGAGTTCGAGTGTCTACCTGGCACACAGTTTTAATCTGCCAGGAAGTTTGACTAGTGTTAAATGTTTTTGTAGAACCTCTGGAGCCTTACGACGAGGTCTAACTTCGAAACAAGTTGCTAACTGAATATTTTAAGTAGTCGTCAATTTTGTGATTGGCAGCGGTATTTGGAAAACCCTTTCGCACAATATATCTTTAAATTGTCTTAAATTTATTGATCCGTTTAGTGAAGATTCTCGTTGCACACAATATTGAAAGTTAAGATTGGTAGCGACCAGAAACAAATGAACGTCTGATGGCAGTCACACACAAACCTTTCGACTTTTATCGAAACAGCCACTTCCTTCATTCCGTTTGTAAGACACCTATGATTTAAAAGGCGAAACAGTTTTTTGGCTAAAATACGGTATCATATTTGAGATTCCTCAATAACTGTTAGAAATTCTTATAAAAATTCTTATGACATGTGCTTGGAAAACGTGTGTATGAGGACATTATAGTGATACAGTACATTTGACGTGTCACACAATGTCTCTACGAGCATACACAGAGATAACTTGGCAAGGAAAATTCGTAGGGAAAAGTACGATTTGTAGTACTGCAATATTCCTGAAATTGCAAGGTACATCAAATTCATACATCTCCAACACAAACTGCCTCCGACAAACCTTGATAAGTGGTCTGGATTACTGGTTTTCAAAATCAAAGTACTTTGAATATTAATTCTGTGCCGAAGATCTCCATATTCATTAAATCTAAATCTCTGGGAGATTTTATGTTATGTGTCTGCAGAAAGCTGCACTCCATGTGACGCCTGTATTTTGGGTGCCAGGAATTGGGGGAACTCTGTTGTTTTGTTGACGGCTCATCTTCTGACTGCTGCACTTTTACAACAGTTCACGGTTTTCTTAAGATTTTGCTGACTGTGACGGACACATTCATGTTGCTGGGCAGTCGCCTCTTTTGAAACTGATGCAAAACAACGGCGCAAGCCGCTGCAGAAACCCCTGTACTGTGGAGACCTGCGTCACCTCACGATATTTTAACTGTAAGACGATACGTCGAAAGTAGTCACTACTACTATCCAACGTTAATACAGGAGCGTAACATGGCTGGATCGACCGCAGCAGTGTCCCAAGGGTAGGTGTCTCGGAAAAGAGGAAAAAATAGGAAAACAATTAGGAAATTTTAAAATACAAAGGAAAAGAGGAAAAACTGTAAAACTGATCAGTCAAGAGAAATCAAATTGTGTGAAATCATTCTCGCATAAAGATATGGCTGTAATTGACCTCCCTTATCTAGGTCAAAGATGAGTCTGCATTAGGTACGGAAATGAGTTAACTCAATTTACAGAATGAAAGGGGGGACTAGATGTGAGCAGTGTTTCAGCCAGGGCTGTGACGGAGCATCCGTTATGACCGGCGTTTGCAGTAGTGTGGGAAGTTGAATCAAGACATAATTTAAATGTAATCCTTAAAGACTTTGTAGAGGCTAAGAGGCTAGTCAGGAAACAGGTCTATGTTTCGAAACATCTACAAATTTTCTGGCCACAGCATGCGTCGGTGGTAGGATTTAAGTGACACTGTGAAATATATGCACCACTGTGTTAACTGATGATTACTATTTTATTTTCTGCAGATTAGGTTAGGTTAGGTTAGGTTAGTGTTTTAACGTCCCGTCGACAACGAGGTCATTAGAGACGGAGCGCAAGCTCGGGTTGGGGAAAGATTGGGAAGGAAATCGGCCGTGGCCTTTCAAAGGAACCATCCCGGCATTTGCCTGAAACGATTTAGGGAAATCACGGAAAACCTAAATCAGGATGGCTGGAGACGGGATTGAACCGTCGTCCTCCCGAATGCGAGTCCAGTGTGCTACCACTGCGCCACCTCGCTTGGTTTTCTGCAGACAGTCGCTTTTATTGGTATTAATATATTCACGGTAGTTTCTCTGCTAAGCGCGAAAATCATTTTTATGTTTCGAAGTGGGGGCGTTTCAGATATCAGCGAGTAAGTGGGTAATGGTATGAATATTTACCGATGGCCTTTGCGGTCTTGTCTTCAAAGCTGACTTTGTGCTCAGCTATCATTTGTGACCTGTGGATCTACGTTGGTGATATGTTCTGAAATAAACGTCGACAAGTTGAATTCAGTGTACCATGTCCTACGTTATAAAGTGTAAAATCAATGACGCGCCCACATGTTGCCAAGGTTGTTTCGAGTACGCTGAAAATGTTCTCTGCTAAGCCCTTAAATATCTTCCACACAGTCCCGATTTCTCTCCATGCGATTTCCATAGGTTTGGCGCGCTGAGGGAAGACATTCGTGGCCGTCCGTTTGCTTGGAACAATGAGGTGCACGTCTGCGTAAAGACATGGTTCCAGAGACAACCGCAAACATTTTTCCATGAAGTCATTGACCGTCTTGTCTCACAGTGGCATACATGTATTAATAGTTATGGCGGTTAATTATGAAATTACAGTTTACTTACTTTTTTCCATCTGTCTCATTTTCATTTGATTGCCCCTTGTAGCTGAATATATATTCTGATCAGAGAGAGTTTGGTTTTGTATTTAATTAATATGTGTCGTAGCTAGTGTGCAGTATTTATTGTTAAACGGATACGAAGAGCTGTTAGTGTATGGGTAGCTCAGGGAAAAATTGTAAAAATTAAGTTTCGCTTCAGCACAATATTCAAAAAGAAGTAGTCTTTTTTTAAAAAGGATTTGTTACTTAAAGGGTGTCCCATAAAGAAAGCAATTTTTAAATTGAGCGTCTCTTGCGGTTTTTTAGGTTGCCAGACCTGAAATTTAAGCGACTGTCATCTGTTGCTATTGCAGTAACCGATTGTAATTGTCAATTGGCATTTGTGCTTATTATCATCATCTAAAATGGATCAATACACGATGGATCGACGCATCCAGATTTTGAAAGTGCACGTCAAGTACAGAGAATGCTGTTCAGAGACCGTTCGAAGACTTTGTGTAATTTTTGGTACACAAAGTGGGCCCAATGTGTCGACAGTGCAGAAACTGGTAAGGA
Organism: Schistocerca piceifrons; assembly: GCF_021461385.2. Classification (NCBI taxonomy): domain Eukaryota; kingdom Metazoa; phylum Arthropoda; class Insecta; order Orthoptera; family Acrididae; genus Schistocerca; species Schistocerca piceifrons. The sequence continues at coordinate 119,366,956 of NC_060144.1, forward strand.
AAATTGGAAATACAGGATTGACATGAACATTCAGATCTGCTGGACGTCCTCCTTGTCGATCAGTAGAGAATGTTGCTCTCGTCAGAGTCCGGTGAAAACGATTTGCCGCCGTTCTCAGCTGTTAGCCATTCCGACAAACAGTTTACATCGAATTTTAACAAAAGATTTACATTTGCATCCTTTTACGATACAATTAACACAAGAGGTGAAGCCGATGGACCATTTGAAGCGCAGAACATTTGCCGACTGGATATTCACAAAACAAGAATTCGATAGTGATTTTCATGAAAAGATAATCTTCATAAGACGATAATCTTTCATAAGAAGATAATCACTTGCAGCATGATGATCATGTGAAGAAACAAAATTGTCGGATTTGAGGCACAGAGAATCCTCGAATGGTCAGTGAGAAGTGTCTATCCAGAACGAGTCATTTTTTGGTGCCGGTTATGGCCTGGAAGACAAAGTGGGCCACACTTTTTTGAACACGAAACTGGAAAAGCAGTGACAATGACCGGTGATAATTATCCCCACATGGCAACACAGTTTGTATGGCCGCAATCATAAGAATTGAATGTGGAACACACGTGGTTCCACCAGCGTGGGGCAACCTCACACTGCCGTTGAAACAAGGCTGCTGGGAGAAGGATACCCTGCTCGTCTCATCTCTCACAGTGGCGATCAGAACTGTCCACCGAGATCGTCTGATTTGAATCCATGTGAATTTTTTGTGGAAGTATGGCAAACCTTGTCTTTATGTGAACAACCATCCCTCAACTCTAGGCAGAAATTAGACTTGTCACGGGTCAAATTCAAGCGGAACTTGGCTCTAGAGTCGTCGAAAATTTTGTCCACAGGATGGATGTGAAGACGAAGTCGTGGAGGACATTTCCCTTATGTTTTGTTTCATGTGTAATGGCAGTGTTTGTGTTTCCTATTGACATAATAAAATTTTCAAACAAATTACGTGTTTTATTACAAAATTAAAAATTGCCTTCTTTATGGGACACCTTACATTTATCTTTTTGGCTCACGAAGGAGGAGAGGAACTGTGGAATTGTCTAATGTAATGTGTGTGTGTGTGTGAGATGACCTTAGCAGTTAAGTCCCATAAGATTTCACACGCATTTGAACATTTTGTGTGTGTGTAGATGTGTGTGTGTGTGTGTTGAAACGCGTCTGCCAACTTCATGTCTGGCTCGTTTTATATAGATCTATTTCGGCCGCTAAATAGGATTAATTCTGCCAGTAATTCGATATAGGAACAAGAATATCCAGTTATGGCGGAAATAATTGCCGTCTAACATATACTCTGTACCCTCATTCTGCCCTTTACTGTGTAATATAATGTACCTGTTAATATGGCAGTGCAGGAACAATACTGATTTCCCAAATGTAACAAAAGCTGTGCGATGTAGCAACGATAGGGTCAGTGTGTCATTGCTTTGTCGGTTACTTACGAAGTCTCGTGGAGAGTGGGAGTCCTAGACTGCCGCTTCCGGGAGACAGCACTGGGTGGCGGCGGCGTATTGTATTTCCTTTGACGGCCAGCCGTGAAAATTTCTGGACAAAAGCGACTGCGAAAATGACGTGTCTCCGGCCATGTATTTAATGGCGGCTGCGTGGCGTCTTACCTTGACGTTGCATCTGAGGTGTGCTGCCTTACGGGGGCAGCGCAACTACTTCGTGCCGCGCATAGGCGTTGCACACTTCAAATATTTAATACGCGATCTTTGTGTGTTTTCGTTGGCCTGGTCGGCCAGTTCAGAGTTTCAGTAGGGAGGAGAAAGTCGGAAGGGTAGACTACGCTGCTTACAGGGCAGCAACTTGTTGCTGACGTTGATTGGCCGATAGCAATTCTGGCTAGGACTGTTGACATTTCTAAAAATATCAGGTATCCGATACATCGATATTTAGTGGTGTTATTATCGGTGATCGATATATCGAAAAATGTATGGCTATTTCGAAATATAACTTGCAAAATATCGACGTACCGGCATGTGAAAATATCGGGCTGCACATTGTAAATATACTGCCGGTTTTAAAGCTGTTTATTTAAGTACTGAATTATTATTAGATGTTCTGTACATCAACAGGCTAGCAGCCTGCCTATCCGCATTAGAGCAAGAATAGAAAGGAAAGCGATGCACGTTCACGCTTGGCGATAACCATCTTGCTAACAATGTTAGCTGCATGTAAGTGGCACAAAAAAAAGGTCGCGATGGGAAAAAAAATGGTCGCAATGGGTCGGTTTCGTCACACATCGGATTTGTCCGGAACACTTCACATGACTTCTCTGTTTTTCCATTTCTGCAAACGCCTGCGAAATAGCAGCTGCAGCATTTCCCCTCGTGTCTCCGCTCACAGCAAAGACCAGACTTGTCATTTAGATTTTTGTTTATCATTTTCAGCAACTGTTTTCGAAGAATGTCGATGTGAAGAAATGGCACACTAGTTGCGTTAAAAATTGTTTTGTAACGCATCTGGTGTGCTATGTATTCACATCGGAAATCTTGTTATTGCATTCACACCGCCACCCGCCAGTGCAACCGGATTTCTTCTACAGTCAATACTTGCTTCACACGGGCAAAGAGAAAGACTCGACGTGGAGAATGCTCAAAAAGTAGTAAGTAAAATAATGTTCTACTACAATTCCAAAGCAATTTCAAATATTTAACGAAAATTCGAAAAAAGTATAATATAAATTAACAATATCGGCAATTGAAATCGCAATTTCGATATCGATATATCATATATAGCTGAAAATAGCACAGCCGATATATATCGAAGCTTTTTGGAAAACGTGTGGGTATATTGATATTTCGATATCTTATCAAAACCCCTTGACTACTGGCGCGCTGATTTTTCGGAAGTGCCACAAGAGACTGGGTATTCTAAACGGCAATTTTGTCTAGTTTGATAGTACAACAAGCAGCTACTCGTTTTGCTTAGCTGATAATAGATTTGGCACGAGGCCACGAGTCAAAATAAAGAATTTTCCTACACTTTCTTTTGCGAGCTGTTCAGGGAGACACTTGTGTCAATGTGACACTCTTACGCAGACGCTGAGACGAAACTCTGAGTTCAGACTATGATAGGGAGAGACGCTTCGACCTCTGGATCTGACTCTGGTGCCGTACAGATTCGTCTAGTGAACTTGTTTTAGGTGTAGGCGGGTAAATGTTGCTTCAGTCTGGTGTATTTATTGGTGCCGATCAGGCATCGGCTGATTGTTGGGACCGTCGCGGTAAGATGTGATTTTGCGTAGTATCGTTCTTCACGAATTTATTACTCACTCATTTAATTTCTTTCTGCAGTCCGCGAGTGGATGCTTACTACAGTGCATGTCACCAGCTCCTTGCCTGTCGGCTTAGTATCTCTCATTGTAACGTTTATACCGGCCGTGGTGGCCGAGCGGTTCTAGGCGCTTCAGTCCGGAACCGCGCGACTGCTACGGCCGCAGGTTCGTAGCCTGCCTTGGGCATGGATGTGTGTGATGTCCTTAGGTTAGTTAGGTTTAAGTAGTTCTAAGTTCTAGGGGACTGATGACCTCAGATGTTAAGTCCCATAGTGCTCAGAGCCATTTGAACCATTTCTTTTTTTTTGTGTAACGTTTATAGCGCGGTTACTGTATTTCTGTCAAATCGATGTATATCGATTACAGTATGATTCCTGGTGGTAATATTTTTCATTCCATGTTCCATTTTTTCTTCTATATCTAAATCCATACTGTGAGAACCAGTGTGAATTCACGGCAGGGGGTACTTCACACTGTACGCTGTTATGGCTTTTTCCCTTTCCATTCACGTGTGGAGTGCGGGAAGAATTGTTGTGCTGTGCTGTGCGTACTGTAATTAATATAATCTTGTTCCCACGATTCCTATGGGAACAATATGTAGGCGGTTGTAGTATATTCCTAGAATCATCATTTTAAACTGTTCTTGAAACTTTGCAGGTACACTTTCTCGACATAGTTTCCGTCTACAATCCGTCTTCAAAGTCCTTGCAACTCTCTCATACATGAATAAAGTGTGAATGAGCTAGCTTATTGTTTTCACCTGTGTACTGTTAGTCTTTTTTTAGAATATAGGTTTTCTGGATGTGAGATTGCACTACGTGTTTACCCATGTTTGTAAAATAAACAGTTCAGTGACTGTACTTCCTTTTGCTATTATTTCTGTAGGTAAGTAACCTCTGCCACTGTTGATTAGTGATTTTTCTAGGGCCGTCAGCCATTACTCATATAGGGGTGCGATTTTGCTCTAATTTCGTTGCACGAAACTTAGTTCACTTTCATGAATAGTGAAGAGCGTCCTGATTGCTGGAAAGTCCAGCCGCCATCGGAAATTAACCGAAAGTCACGTCGAAGCTCACGACCGTCATCTTGTAGTGTATATGTGTGTGTATGACATTAATAACATTGTCCGTCCCGATAGCTGAGTGGTCAGCGCGAAGGAATAGCACGCAAAGGGGCCTGGGTTCGATTCCCGGCTGGGTGTTGTGTTGTCTTCATCAATATCATCTCATCCCCATCGACATACAAGTCGCCGAAGTGGCGTCAACTCAAGAGGCTTGCACCAGGCGAAAGGTCTACCCGACGGGAGGCCCTAGCCACACTACATATCATTTCATTAATGACATTAACCGAGAGTCACGGCGAGGCTCACGACCGTCATTTTCCAGTGCGTGTGTGTGTGATTGTGTGTGTGTGTGTGTGTGTGTGTGTGTGTGGGTGTGTGTGGCATATAGGAGAGGGAGACAGCCGCACTTGATGATCTTGACCCGGGAGCCCCACGAATGTTATTACGCCGCTGCTCAGGTGACAACTCGAGGCGAGCATGCGCTCCTGGCGTATTGTTCATGCAGTGTCCCGCCCGCTACGACTAGAGGTTTTTGTTTACACGTCGGCGCCAAAATTGCGAGTATTGTGAGAGCTTTCTGCTGTGCAGTTCGGCGCATGAAAGTGGGAAGTGATGTTCTGAGGAACCGTCCGTCTTGCAAGAAGTCGAAATATCAGGAGCTATCAAAGATAACGGAGGTTATGAAAGACCAAAGCAAAGTGTATTGTGTATGTTCTTCACAAAAGTTGTATGAAAAATTCTCCACACTTCTGACCATTGAAAGAGTAAAAAAAAGTGTCGTCCAAACATTTCAAATTACCAACATTTGTTTACTCGAGAAAATATATACACACAAGTATATAAAACAATATTTAAAAGGCAATAAATAGCGCCTGTTATACTTTATAACTTGTGTTGTTATCTTCCTAAGTGCCTAGTAACATCTGAAACTATTTCTCTCGTTTGTCACATATGACTTTTTCTGTACTGAAATAAATTTCATTATCCATCTATTGCAAAACATGTATACATTTTTGCTTTAAAACATTTGGTCTTTTTTGTGCGAGAACGTTTGTAGAAAAATATGTCAAGTCCTCATGGAATCTTTGCATATGTCACGAAAGCTAAGTAAGAAATGAAATGAACGTTAAGAAGACGCAAAATTCATTGCCGTAACATGAGTGAACGCGGCGAGAATTGAGTATAAATTCCGACGTTAGCAGCAGTCGTCACCGTCTCTTGCTCTGCGCGTACGCAGTCTTCAGTTTATAACTCTGCACAGTGGGCTGATCACTGACGTCACTGATCTATTACAGAACTGGTTGTCTGCTGATTTACACGCAGGCACGGGAGGCGCACCCACTACGAGCCGTCCACTTCAACCACAAAGTCGCCTGTATAAAAATGGTCTTAAGTGACATGCTAACTAACAAGAAGGATGGAAGCTTTTTACGCGCTGTCGACCACGAGGTCATTAAAGACCAACTTCAGTTTCGAACTGAACTAGTTTTGGGAATTATATCGGCGGGACTTTTCGAAGGAACCGATGCAGTTCTGTACTGTAGTGATCGTAGCGAGACAACAGCAGATCTAAGTCAGGATTGGCTGGTCAGGGATTTCGGTATGGTAAACGTACTACAGAATGAATAGTCCATAGTTTTCGTGAAGCTGATTCAAGTCTCTTTTCAGTTGATAACGCGGGTCGTTCAATAATGCCCCAATTCTTTTCTCACAACTGTCAGTACATACGGGAAAATGTCACTTCTAGGAGTTCAAATTTGATGTTTCTCCTACACGTGTGCGAAGTTCCGAACAACTGTGACAGATGAAAGAGCAGTAGTGAATGGCGTCCACGCAAATCACCAGTTAGAAGCAATGTGGTGCAACTGAATTCTTGATTGCGGAAAAAGAAATATCCACAAATGTTTGTGTGAACTGCATGGTAATGATGCAGTTGATGCCTCTGCGGTTGGGAGATCGGTTTACAAGAGAGTCCGCCTATTTAAATATCAGGGATGGCTGTTTTCACGAAGAACTCGTTATACGAAGTAGAAATCTATGTCGGGATCCTGGCAGGAAATCGATCCTTCCAGAGCCTGACACAACTGTTTTCGTCCACATGTCTTTTGAGACGTTGAAGATTCGGCTATATAAAACCGTGATCCATCCCGCTCTACTATATGGCTGTGAGACGTGGATTATACGAAAGCAAGACTTTCATAAACACCTCGTATTTGAGAGAAGAGTGCTTAGAAAGATCTTTGGTCCGGTGTTAGATGCAAAAACGGGTGAATAGAGGATGAGACACAAGCATGAGCTACATAAACTTTACTGAGATGCCGATATAGCATGAATCGTCTGAAGCAAGCGAGTGCAGTGACCTGGACATGGGGCTCGGTGGAAGACGACAGGTGGCCACGGAAGCTCCTGGATATCAAATGGTTTTGAGCACTATGGGACTTAACTTCTGAGGTCATCAGTCCCCTAGACTTAGAACTACTTAAACCTAACTAACCTAAGGACATCACACACATCCATGCCCGAGGCAGGATTCGAACCTGCGACCGTAGCGGTCGCGCGGTTCCAGACTGAAGCGCCTAGAACCGCTCGGCCACTACGGCCGGCTCCTGGATATCATCCCCACTGTTAGGGGGACCCGGAATTGCCAATGAAGAGGAGGAGGGATGGTTTCCATGACGACCAACAATAGTCAGTGATGGTTGTTGTAACCTCCCAACAGACAAAAAACATAATGTATAGCTTTCACATTTAGTGTAACCCCGCAACAGATAAATTCCGTAACCTACCAATAATACAATGTGACTAACCTCCTAATAAAAAATGTGACTCATATATAACCTTTCAATAATTAACTGACTGTGAATTTAAACTGGTAAATTTTGGACGTCAGCAGTGTTGCGTCATGGCCCTGAAAATTCGTTCTGAATAAATTGAAAATTCTTGCCTCAATGAAGTCACCGGATAACGCGTATATATCTGCTCCTATAAGAAAATTTTCTGGCACAGCCCAGTGCAATGCTGTCCGATAGATTTGTCATGCATAAAAAGAAACAACAGATTTTTCTTTACAATAATCGGGATGACCATGGATTGGAGAAATTAGTAAATTCTTTAAATTGAGACGAACGATTGTCAAAAGTTACTTTTTATAAGAAAGATTATTATTAAGAGTTTTTTTTACATATACATGGGACTTGATATTACAATAGTACATATGCGCGAGGCTGCTTTTACCTTATACTACAACGCTCAGGCACCGCCATCGCTCCCCACGACCGGCCCAGCCAACTCAATACACCAGACTGCACGCTACAACTTACTCCTACTACCGCACAGTTCCTACTGCAGGCAACACTGCTCTCTGGTCTGAGATTCTCTTATAGTTTACATATCGCAGGCAGTGCGTGAGTAGTCCATCGAAATTACATCTGCTCGAGTGCTAGCAATAAATTCCTTAGTCATGGACCTCTTACATTGTGAACGGACGGTGGATGGCAGCGGTGGACAAAAGACGACAGTGAAAGAAACTTGTAGCAGCCCTCGGTCCGTTGGGCCTGTTCGCGTGAAAATAAAAGTAAGTTAGGCAATGAGCAAAGAGAGTTAAAGCGTCAGGAAGTGCAGAAACTGCTCTCCATGATCGGCCACGTTCAGAGCGTCCTCTCATGGTCACTGCTTCCGATATGGTGAATAGCGCGGATTTCATTATTGCTGCAGATCGATGCATAACAACTCGCCAAATGATCCTATAGCTATCGGTGAGCATTTGAAGTGCGTGTGTAGTGACTGAGGCTGTTGGATATTCAAAGATGGGTTCCACGAATGCCTCAACAGACCACAAGATTCAAAGAAGAGTCATTTCACTGAAACTATTGGAGTAGTCTGAGACCAACAGGGAAGTCTTCCTGCCACGTTTCATTACAGGCGACGAAATCTGCGTACATCACCTTGAGACGGAAACAACTAGGCATTCATTGGTGGGGCGCCACTGACAGTCACCTAAAAAGAATAAGTTCAGAGTAGCTCCCTCTGCTGTCAAAGACACCAAGTGTAGCGGCAGCCGCCGAGCCGAGAGAGCGCGCAGCAGTGCACCAGCTGCACTTCTCTGATAAACTGTAAATGAATTTAGTCTTTGTTTTTTGTTCACGTGCTTCTGAAAAGAAGTGAACTGTGAGTGTGTATTTTAATGTGTAGACTAGTGGTTAGAAAATTAATCGTAGTTTTTGTTTTTTCGTAAGTCCTGCTTATCTCCCTATGTAGGGCGGCTTCCTTGTGTAAATTTTCCTGTCACCAGAAACTGGGTCACGCCACTAAGTTTTAATTTTGTGCTAGTAGACAGCACACAGTTTAGATCACTGCATTCTAGTTTGAATACTTATCTCGTGCAGTAACTTTTCGGCGAACAGGATGGGTCACGATCTGTAGTTCTAGAGCGCTTCAGACAGAACTTGCAGAATATCATTAGTAATTTTCCTGAACATGCCGTTGTAACAAGGGGTGACTTCAACTTGCCAGGTATAGACTGGGAGTTTTATGCCCTCAAACTGGTGCCACAGACAGGGAATCGTGTGGCGTTGTTCTTGGTGTCTTGTCCGAGAATTACCTTGAGCAGATTGTTGGAGAAACAACTCGTGAGGATAACGTTTCAGACCTCCTGGCAATATACAGACCTGAACGTATAGAATCAGTTAACGTAGAGGAAGGTATCAGTGATCATAAGGCTGTGATAGCATCTATGACGACGGGTGCTACAAGGAATGTTGAGAAAGGTAGGAAGATATATTTGCTCAGTAAGGGTGACAGGACATAAATTTCAGAATATCTCAGCAATCAGTATCAAAAATTCGGTGATGACGACGAAGATGTGGAGAACAAATGGAAAAAATTCAAAGGCATCATTCAATATGCCCTATACAACGATGTTCCGAATAAGGTTTTAAGGGATGAGAAAGATCCACCATGGTTTAATTGCCGAGTTAGAAAAGCGCTAAGTAAACAAAGAGCACTTCATCTCAGATTCAAGAGACGTAAAACCCTAGCTGACAAACAAAAGGTGAACGAAGCGAAAATGAGCATAAGGAGAGCAATGAGTGAAGCGTTCAATGATTTTGAAGGTAAGACGTTGTCAACCGACCTGAGTAAAAACCCTGTAACTGTAAAATCAGTAAGTGGGTCAAAGTCATCTATTCCTTCTCTCAGCGACCACACTGGCAGCGAAACGGAAGATAACAGAGAGAAGGCCGAAATACTGTATTCGGTCTTCCGAAGTTGTTTCACCGCGGAAGATCGTGACACTGTCCCTCCTTTCAATCGTCGTACGAACGTCGAAATGGCAGATATTGAGATAACCGATGGCGGAACTGAAAAGCAGCTACAATCACTTAGTAGCGGAAAGGCTTCAGGACCAGATGATATACCTGTAAGATTCTATAAAGATTATGCGAAAGAACTTGCTCCCCTTCTAGCAGTAATTTATCGTAGATCGCTGCTCAAGCGATCAAGGTACTGGGACAAAGCGCAGGTCATTTCCATTTTTAAGAAAGTCCGTAAGACAGATCCACACAATTATAGACCTATATCGTTGACGTCAATCTGTTGTAGAATTATGGAACCTTTTTTTTTTGCTCAAGAATTATGACGTTTTTGGAAAATGAACATCTCCTGTATAAAAATCGACATGGACTCCGCAAACACAGATCCTGCGAAACTCAGCTCGCTCTGTTCCTCCACGAGATCCACAGCACAGTGGACATCGGCGATCAGGTTGATGCCGTGTTCCTTGATTTCAGTAAGGCGTGTGACACCGTCCCGCATCGCCGTTTAATGAAAAAAATACGAGCTTACGGAGCATCGGAGCTATTGGATTCAAGATTTTTTTGCAGATAGAACTCAATACGTCGCTCTTAATGGAACAAAATCGACAGATGTAAAGGGAATGTCCGGAGTACCACAGGGAAGTGTGATAGGATTGTTGCTCTATACTGTATAAATAAATGATCGAGTAGAAAGCGTCGGATGCTGTTTAAGGCTATTCGTAGATGATGTAGTTGTCGGTACCAAAGTAGCAACGCCACTAGATAGTAAGAATTTGCAGAACGACCTACAGAGAATTGATGAATGGTTCAGGCTCTGGCAGTTGACCCTGCACCTACATAAATGTAACATATTGCGCATACGTAGGAAAAGAAATCCACTACTTTACAGCTTCACTATTGATGTCAAACAGCTAAGGACAGCGTCTAGGCTTAACTAGCCAGAGCGACCTTAAGTGGAATGACCATATAAAACAGATAGTGGGAAAATCAGACCCCAGACTCAGATTCATCGGAAGAATATTAAGGAAGTGTAACTCATCCATGAAAGAAGTGGCTTATAAGGCACTTGTTCACCCAATTCTTGAGTACTGTTCGTCTGTCTGGGATCCCTTTCAGGTAGGACTGACAGAGAGAAGATCCAACAAAGAGCGGTGCGTTTCGTCACGGGATCTTTCAGCTGGCGAAACAGCGTTCGGAAATGCTAAACAAACTCCACTGACAGACGTTACAAGCGAGGCGTTGTGCATCACGGAGAGATTTGCTATTGAAATTCTGGGACAGCGTTTTTCAGGAAGAGTCGGACAACATATTACTCCCCCCCCCCCCCCCCCCTCTCCCCACATACATGTCGCGTACTGACCACTTGGAGAAAATTCGAGAAATTAGAGCCAATACAGAGGCTTACCGACAATTATTCTTCCCACGCACTATTCTCGAGTGGAACATGGTTGGAGGGATCAGATAGTGGTACCGAAAGTACCCTCCGCCACACACCGTTAGGTAGCTTGCGGAGTATGATGTAGATGTAGATGAAAATGTTTTGGTGTAGTTTTTACGATGCAAATTTTCTCTTAAACTGTCACACAACATACTATATGCTAATCCCCTTGATCAATGTAGTCATTCTCTTATGCTGCTCCATAATTGCAGACTATATTCTGTACCTCCAGTTACTCTCCTTTTTATTGCCTTCGTTTCGCTTCTCGTTTATTAAGGTACAGGACAGGAGAGTTAGAGCCTATGAGATGACTGGGAAAAGACAAGACTTTTCTTAAAGGCAGGGTCGTAAACTTGTTAGTCCAGGGCTGAAATTCAGCCTCAGGGAGCAAACACAGCATTGGTGTCCCCCCATCCCACACACCCTGGGCGGTTAACGGGGACAGGTATCCGCCAGAGAAAGACTCTAGCAGAAAGATAAAGAATCTAGCCGGGTATCACTTTCCAGAGCTTGAGAACCGCCGTCGCCTCTGTGGCCACGCTACGTAATAGCGCGAGAGATATCGTATTTCTCAGCTTCAGAATCGTATTGCGGAGTGGATGAAGTCTCCTGGTCGCTTCCTCACATCACAATGCTATTGGTTAATAATGACGAAATCTGCAAGAGTATGAGTTTGTTTAACCTTGTTACTTGAATTTTACTCGACGGAACTCGGATGTCCGCGTCTATTGACCAGCAATATTCCTGCTGTGAGAACGAAGTTTCACAGCGATGACACTACTAGAAGATGGAGGAGTAAACACTTGCTGCTAAGCTACAGGAGAGTTATGACTCGGCACTGGGAGATGGAAGAGTCAAGACGTCTGTTGAGATGGGTCCTGAAGCACTGAGTACAGAGAGCGAGCTAAATTCAAAGCCCCAACTGGTACCGCAGATGCCTGCAGCATTCGTGCTACGCGAATTTGGAAAGATGTGTCAGCGTTGCTACACCAATGCAATGGGAACGTGAAATTAGTTCACTCCCTTCAGGAGCCAGTTATACAGTTTAACCTTTCCGCAGCCAGCTAGTTGCTTTCATGTGCACTTTCGTGAGCTTTCTGGTGTCCATACCTACTTTTCCGTGTCCTTTCTGTAAACAACTAACCACTCTTGCAGTCACTGGTGACATCTTCGAAGCACTCTCGTAATTATTTTTTTATCGTGCCCATCCAGCTTTGCAAGGTTGGATCTTACAGTTACGGTCCTTTGTCCGGATACTAAATGTTCATTCAGTTATATCAACGGGTAACTCGTACATTGATGTTTACCATACTACACCTCAGTGTTATAGTGACCGCTTGTTTCTGTTATAGATAGCTGGTCACTCCCCTCATTAATGTGAGTGGTCTGGTACCCATATTTTCATGCTTGACTGGGAGATCCCTATTTAATTACCATTTCAGTTACGTATTTCCGTTTGCACTCAAACGGACATTATTATTTCCTTTAAATTAATTTGCGTTATCATATGGGATGTCTCCCTTTTCTGGAGGTCACCAGGAATGAGACTCAGTATGATAGGGGCATGCTAAACAACACAACCGACGCCCCACACACTGGTGGTGTCATTCTCAACAATTCAGAAGCACATGTGAAGACTCTGAACAAACTCAAGAATCGTTTCCACTGTATTCGGTCTGACAAGAATCCAAAAGGAATTTGCTCCAACACGACAATGCAAACCCACACACAATTCTCAGAACGTGGCAACACATCTGGAAATTAGCGACACGATTGCCTCATCCACTCTATAGCCCAGACCTGGCGCCTTTGGACTTCCATATGTTTGGGCCACTTAAGGGTCACTCCACGGGGCTCAACTGAGGATAACGAGAGCGAAAACGTGGCTACGAGGACTTCTGCCAACAGAAAAAATACATGCTCTTGCACAACGCTGGCGTAAGGCCATAGAGCTTGATGGATACTACGTAAAATAAATAACGGTTGGTATCCTAGTCAAATTCTAAGTCAAGAAAAAATGTGCTCTGAGAAAAAATTGTGGCAAATTATTTATTGAACGATCTTAGGACTCACGTGTGAGGGATCCAGCATGCAGTTCTACTCCACATCGTGTCGTGCCGAGCTGCCTGAATAGGCAACAACGAGGGTCAACTGGTGTCCGTCGTATCTCAGCGTTCTGTGTGCTCGTAGGTTACGTCGCGCTATCATCTGCGTGGCCTTCATTCTTTAATTGCCTGACTCACCCTTTTTAAATACCGAAAACGCCGTCTCAATTGAGATCTGATTCTTACGCTGAGCGTGTAAAATACAATGGTGTGCAAAATTTATGGACGAAAGCAACTTTAGAATGGCGTGTCGCTGTCAAGTAACATAGCTCGATGAAACATTGGCAACAGTTTAGCACAGAAAACAACGGTCAGAAATATGCAGTGAGATGAACAGAAATGACACTTTTATTAGTCAAAGACAATAATTACACTGAAGTCAGACTCTTGTAAGGATCCTGACGAACAGAGGACTTGATGGAACCACACAAGAACTCATAAAAGAAATTCTGACAGACACAAAAGCAAGGGTGAGATTCAGAGGAGCACTGTCAGAAGAATTTGAGATCAAGACTGGTGTTAAACGGGGAGATGGATTGTCACCATTGTTGTTCAATATAGCACTGGACGAAGTGATCAGGCAGTGGAGAGCAATAAACGAGGAAATGGGAATACCAAAGACCCATGTGGGGGACAAAAAGGACAACAGGGCTCAAGTGGACTGCCTAGCCTTTGCAGATGCAATAGTAAGTGAGACAGAAGAAGACGCAAAGACACAACTCGACAAATGGAAGGGCATGGTTCTTAAAAGGGCGTGTGATCACCATGGACGGCAACGCATGCTCTGCAACGTGCTCCCTTGTTGACCACAAGGTCGGACTGAGGATCGCCTATAACAAGACAAAGACATTAAATACCACTGCAGACTGGGAAACACCGGAAGGCACTGTGCAGATGGTGGACAGATTTAAATACCTGGGAGAATTTATAACAAGAAGGAACAGGAGCAAGGAGGGAATAACAGAGAGGATAAAGAAGATGAGGACAGCCTTCTGCATGACGAGAGAGATATACAAGAAAAATAATATATCCACAGAGGCAAAGATAAGCCACTGCAAGGCAACGGTGAGGAATGCAGTATTATATGCTGCTGAGACATTGACACTAGGAAGAAATGGGAGAGAATAACTAGAGAAAGAAGAGAGAAAAATACTGTGAGAAATACTAGGTCCCAAAAGAGGTGGAGAGAGGTGGATGCGAAGACCTAGGGAAGAATTGCATCGGGTCATGAGAACAATATCCGGGGAAATCAGATTCAAAAGGGCCAGGTTTTCTGGACATGTAGTTAGGATGAGTATGGACAGAATGACGAAGATAGTGTGGGAAACAACAAGGAGGACAATGGGAAAGACAGGAACCAAGTGGGTTGTTGAACTTCGGAAGGACTGGTTGGAATTGGGGATCAAGGTCGAAGGAAAGGAAAATTGGAGGAACAAATACACACCGACCAATATGCCGGAGATCAATGACAGAGAAGAGTACAGGAAAAGACAAGAGTGTCACCGAAAGGAGAAACGGAAATTGAAGATCTCGGAAGAAGTGCGGGCGAGAAGAAGAGAAAGAATGAAGAGGTTCTGGGAGAAGAAGAGAAAGAATGAAGAGGTTCTGGGAGAAGAAGAGGTAAATGCAGTCCACGAAGGGTCTACCCGTGGTGCTACAGAGGCCGTAACGCAAGGAGAAGAAGAAGTCACCGCGTCCCCTGGACGATACAAATGGAAGGGCATGATTCTTAAAAGGGCGTGTGATCACCATGGACGACAACGCATGCTCGGCAACGTGCTCCCTTGTTGGCCACAAGGTTGGTGAGGAGTTGCTTTGACAGGGCGTTCCATTCCTACAACACCGCACCTCCACCTGCCGTGTTCATGCGGTCGCTCATTCTCACTCATAAAAATGAAGTCAGGGCCCCATGCAGCACTGAAAAGATGCTCGTGGGGAATGAGTGCAGTGTCATAATAATAATGTTGATAGGTGAGTGTTCCACGTTCAAAGATTTGGAGATCAGTACTCCCATGCAGCATCTATCCCACTCCGCACCACAGCACCCGGACTACCAAAACGATCATTTTCGGTGCATTACTTGTTCCCTTCTCCCGCCATGTGAGGGTACGTCCAGAATCACTACTCACAATGAATGTGCTCTCTTCCGAGAAGAGCACGGGACCCCTCTCCTCGCTGCCGCAATCCATATGCTCTTGGCGCCTTCGTAAACGGTGCCGTCGACGATTTGACAGAAAATCCTAGGAAGTTCTGGTCTTACGTTAAATCAGTAAGTGGATCGAAACAGCATATCCAGACACTCTGGGATGATGATGGCATTGAAACAGAGGATGACACGCGTAAAGCTGAAATACTAAACACCTTTTTCCAAAGCTGTTTCACAGAGGAAGACCGCACTGCAGTTCCTTCTCTAAATCATCGCACGAACGAAAAAATGGCTGACATCGAAGTAAGTGTCCAAGGAATAGAAAAGCAACTGAAATCACTCAACACAGGAAAGTCCACTGGACCTGACGGGATACCAATTCGATTCTACAGAGAGTACGCGAAAGAACTTGCCCCCCTTCTAACAGCTGTGTACCGCAAGTCTCTAGAGGAACGGAAGGTCCCAAATTATTGGAAAAGAGCACAGGTAGTTCCAGTTTTCAAAAAGGGTCGTCGAGCAGATGCGCAAAACTATAGGCATATATCTCTGACATTGATGTGTTGTAGAATTTCAGAACGGGTTTTTTGCTCGCGTAACATGTCATTTCTGGAGACCCAGAATCTACTCTGTAGGAATCAACATGGATTCCGGAAACAGCGATCGTGTGAGACCCAGCTCGCTGTATTTGTTCATGAAACCCAGGAAATATTAGATACAGGCTCCCAGGTAGATGCCATTTTCCTTGACTTTCGGAAGGCGTTCGATACAGTTCCGCAATGTCGCCTAATAAACAAAGTAAGAGCCTACGGAATATCAGACCAGCTGTGTGGATGGATTGAAGAGTTTTTAGCAAACAGAACACAGCATGTTGTCCTCAATGGAGAGACGTCTACAGACGTTAAAGTATGACGTGCCACAGGGGAGTGTTATGGGACCATTGGTTTTGACAATATACGTATATAAATGACCTACGAGACAGTGTCGGAAGTTCCATGCGGTTTTTCGCGGATGATGCTGTAGTATACAGAGAAGTTGCAGCATTAGAAAATTGCAGCGAAATGCAGGAAGATCTGCAGCGGATAGGCACTTGGTGCAGGAAGTGGCAACTGGCCCTTAACATAGACAAATGTAATGTATTGCCAATACACAGAAAGAAGGATCCTTTATTGTATGATTATATGATAGCGGAACAAACACTGGTCTTACGTTAAATCAGTAAGTGGATCGAAAGAGCATATCTAGACACTCTGGGAGTATGCGTACGGAACGATTTGAAGTGGAATGATGATATAAAATTAATTGTTGGTAAGGCGGGTGCCAGGTTGAGATTCATTGGGAGAGTCCTTAGAAAATGTAGTCCATCAACAAAGGAGATGGCTTACAAAACACTCGTTCGACCTATACTTGAGTACTGCTCATCGGTGTGGGATCCGTACCAGGTCGGGTTGACAGAGGAGATGGAGAAGATCCAAAGAAGAGAGGCGCGTTTCGTCACAGGGTTATTTGGTAAGCGTGATAGCGTTGCGGAGATGTTTAGCAAACTCAAGTGGCAGACTCTGCAAGAGAGGCACTCTGCATCGCGGTGTAGCTTGCTGTCCAAGTTTCGAGAGGGTGCGCTTCTGGATGAGGTATCGAATATATTGCTTCCCCCTACTTATACCTCCCGAGGAGATCACGAATGTAAAATTAGAGAGATTCGAGCGCGCACGGAGGCTTTCCGGCAGTCGTTCTTCCCGCGAACCATACGCGACTGGAACAGGAAAGGGAGGTAATGACAGTGGCACGTAAAGTGCTCTCCGCCACACACCGTTGGGTGGCTTGCGGAGTATAAATGTAGATGTAGATCTGGTGCCGCAGTTGAGCTTGGTCGATCACCTCCTATGTTTCGGAAACGAGTCTCTGTGATTCGGAACGCTCCCCACGCACGCAAAACAAGGCTGCGAGCACTACGAAACTCTTGCGTTACACACCTCACACTTCGCTCTTCTTTTAGTTTCCAGATGACTCCTACCCGTGTGAAATCGTCCAGATGTTGTCTTTGGACCATGTTGTAGAAAACAGCACCACAGTGCACCGTATCTGCTCGCTGACCGATACACACTGTATCATTTCCCTTTGCTGTAACTGTTTCGTGTTGTGCGGCTATCCCATTGGCGCTGCAGCCAAGCTGACCCCTACGCCGTGCGATGTCCGACTTTCTATGCACGACTGGGCGACATATCGCGACATGCTCCCACAATTTTATTCAGTTACAGCGATTATTTAATATGTTGTGTTGTTTTATCTTAAATTTTGAAGAGCAATGTACAAGACCACTGGATAGATAGTGTCAAATCAAGGGACTTCAAGGAAAAAATATCACTGACGAATCCACTTCGACCAATTCGCGTTAGTGGTGTTGCTCTTTACACTGAGGTACCTGCTTCGATGGGTGGTGGGAATCGTTTTCGTCACAAATATTTGGATGTCATGGGATGGATACTTGATGGCCTGACCTTCCCTAACTACGTGCGAAAATGTTCCTGTATGAATCTTAAATCTCGCTACAGTCCGATCCGATATTCACAATAAATGATTTACGGAAACCTTGGTGAAAATCTAAATCACAATGACGAGACGGTGACTTAAATACCTGTAGATAGCCAGCTAAAGTTGTTAGAATGACAATAGGATCAGAAAATGAGAAAAAAGAGATTCAAGAATTTAAACCCGTTTGACTTTGAGCATTCTGCACTGAGAATGTGTACGTTCTGATTAAAAATAGGAAAAGTAGTTGTAGAAACACAACCGGCTCACAAGAAAAAGTAATTTTTTTTTTATATAGCGAAGGAATATTGCTAAATAATGTCCTCGAAATTGCTGATATTGTAGGCAAATTCAATGACAGAGAATAATATATTTTCTCGAAAAATTGGACACGAAAAATTCCCGCGTTCTTGTTGCGAATGTTGGCTTTCTGACAAAATGTAAATGTTGCAGAATCCTTCAGTGCCGAAACTGACTATATTTAAAAGTAGGCCATTTTGCTAGTATTCGGAACTAAGGACGGAATTTGGATCCATCATTATATCATCCAAAGAACATTCAAGACCACGAGAAAAAAATCCGGACATTTTATGCAAGCGCATGGGGAATGTTTTGTTTAGTGTGAAGGTGTTGGTCACTGCTTTTTGGGGTTCCCAGCGAGTAATCCTGTGAGAGGTATTCGCACAAAGGCGGACATATAACTAAGGGCAAACGTACTTTATTACTGGATCGTTTCTTCAAGTAACTGTTCATCGAAATCACGGCAAAAGGATTGGCACAGGAAGTCTCTTTCACGTGAACAATGCGCTAATCAGCACAACAGTAGTCAAAATGGCGAGAATGCATCATCATTTAGAGTTAGGTTTGGTGCCATATTGCTGTAGTTATTCACGCAAGTTGAATAACGTTACAGTTTGTTTTATGGGAATACTTCTCATTGTTCTATGAACCACTCGTTAGCATACCTGCCAACCTTCAAAAACCAAAAATCAGGAGATTCGGTTTTAAAAATCAGGAGAAGTCAGGAGATATGAAAGATCAAAAAGCTGTGGCTCATTTTTGTATACACCTAAGACAACTGAAAAGTTTTCCTTTAAGGCGCCACAAAGCTATATAATGGCTAAAAAAACATAGAAACATTGGAAATACCCAAAATGTTGATTCCGTAACCCTTATTTGTAGTTTTGCCCAGCTAATTGCTGTTTGGTTGGGATGTTTTTTGGCATTAGAAAAAAAAGTATGATTGCCGTAAAACAGCATCCACCATACTGACTTGTGACACATGAAAACTGTAAAAATAGGCTTGCCAACTAGTTCTCCGGTGTATGCTGAAATCTTAACACAATCACTTTTTTATTTTTCAAGGGCAGCATCTACTTTCTCCTCGTAAGATTTCACATGTTATATCTCTGCATGTTCAAAGTTAGCTAGTATTTCACATTTTCAGGGAAACTATGTCATTACAGAAATTCGTAAAATTCTCATATTTAACTCTAGCTATGTAGCCTATTAGTATTCAGTATTAGCGAGAAACATTGGAACAATCATGAGAACATGTACAATACCTTTCTTCTCACAGGTGAAGTAGAAGCTGCTTCTGCAGTAGGAAACATTGCAGAGTCTGAATAATGATGATGTACAAACAAACTAAAACAGTTACCAAATAAAATAGTAGTTCACTCTTAAAATGTTTCGAGATAATACACATTAGTGTTCTCACTTATTTAACAATGTTGTTATCCGTTCACATAGAGGTCTATCATTTCCTCCTTAATTAAGTTTCCAATACATGATGAGGATGGAGAAAATATGTTAACACACAGGTATAATTATCTTTTCACGAAACACTTCACATTTCTATCGATTTAAGGAATTGAGTGTTGAAGACTTAGCCTTTCTGAGAAATTCTTTGTTGAAGGTTTGCTGAAAGCAGTCAACCTGTAGTCTTGATTTTACTGTCAACAATCACCGGTAGATGATCTAAACTGTGTCCTTGTTTTAGTTACTTGACTACATATCCTCTCACATTCTGCATTACTATGAGGGACCGTTAGAATACCTAACATAACACGAATTAATTTGTCAAATTTTAGGCTCCCATCACTATTTCTTAGTTTTTCTATCAGAGACCACTGCACATCAATTCTTTCTTCCCTTAAGATTTCATCCGGTATATCATATATCTGAAATGCACATAACTGGGATTGTAATTCATCCATGGCATCATGCTGTTTACCTTCATCTGCATTGAATAATACTGGAAACTTTTCCACAAAATACTTTAGGGTAGAAAAGGATGCATTGGAAGCAGATCTGATTTGCACAACTGTTGCATTCCTCAGCATTTCACTCTTCAATGGGAATTTGTGAACCATGTAGTCACAGGCGGCAATTAAGTATTTCCGAACAGATGAGAAGAATTCCACTTTCTCATCATTCTTGAGGCAATCCACAAGTTGAGAAGTACAACAGTCAATGACCAAATCACAATCATCCTTCTGGTTTCTTCTGCTGTGGTAATCAACCACAAAAGGAGAACAGGATTTTATCACTGTAGGTTTTCAAAAAAAATATCGTAAGTTTGACGATAACTAGTAAAAATCGGGAGAAATACTGGAATAATCGGGAGGCGGGAGAAAAAGTGGAAAATCGGGAGTCTCCCGCCTAAATCGGGAGAGTTGGCAGGTATGCCTTAGGGTTTCTTCTCGTTCCAGTCCTGTATGGAGCGCGGAAACGATGAGTGACTGAATGGCTGAGCCTGCTGCAAATAATAGTATCCCTCCTTCGCGAACTTTAGGGGTGGGACACGTGGGCCGTGGCGTCGTAATCAAACTTTCGGTTGAGGGCAGCTTTACCTAAATAAAGTATACATTCTGCTCCCATCGATTTCAGTCTTTCTTTACACTAGAAGCCACTCCTCTCTGTTCACTACACGGTGTACATAAAGTGCGGAAACACAGTCAATTATTTATTGCACAAGAACCAAACATTGTACAGGTATCTTATAAATGTAATTTTGAACAGAAACACTGAAAGGTTCTTTTTTTCGTGTATACCGCCACAGCGTATTTTTGTAATTTGCCGATAGTCAGAGCTAGTCGCAAACATGGCGAGTTCAGGTGCGGAATGAGCTCTCTGTGTGTTGGAGTTCGACAAAAACAAATGTGCTACAGCTGTTCAACGGATGTTTAGAACCAAGTACGGTAAGAAGCCTCCAACCAGGAAGGCC
Organism: Schistocerca piceifrons; assembly: GCF_021461385.2. Taxonomy (NCBI): domain Eukaryota; kingdom Metazoa; phylum Arthropoda; class Insecta; order Orthoptera; family Acrididae; genus Schistocerca; species Schistocerca piceifrons. The sequence goes on from NC_060144.1 coordinate 119,388,073, forward strand.
ATTTACCACTGGCACAACAAATTCGTTACGACGGGTTCCTTATGCCTGGTAAAGTGAAGCGGACGTCCCAATGTGAGTGAAGTGATGTTGAGCGCGTACGAGAGACATTCGTAAGGAGTCCAAAGAAATGGGTGTTCGCATATAGAATTTTTGTAAAAAAAAAAAAAAAAACTTTCAGTGTTTCTCTTCAAAATGCAGTATGTATGACATCTGTACAATGTTTAGTTCTTGTGCAATAAATGACTGAAAATATTCCCGGACTTTATGTGCACCCTGTATTTTGACAAAGGTGAAAAGGTGCAGTCGGCTGTCGTGCAGCATCTCCGATCACAGTCGGCTGTCTTCTACGACACACCGAAGGGGTTGGCGCAGTCGTTGATCCGTTTTCTGTACGACCAAGGTGTAAGTCACCGTCTGGTCATACAAACTGACGTTTTTCTAAGTTTCCCTAAACCGCTTAAGGTAAGTAACAGAACGGCTCCTTTGAAAAGGAATAGGCCCTGTTTTATTTCCATCATTTCCCAGTCTGAGCTTCCGTCTCCCCTTCTATGATGTCCGGACGCTAAACCCTACACTTGTTTCCTCTTCAACACTAAATATATTTTCAGCAGCCAAGCTCGCTAAAACCGTTTATTCATATTAATAACCGGTTTCGACAATTCTTTTCTGCCATCTTCGGATTTGCAAAAGGTGGGACCGAAAATGCTAGGCCACAGCACGTAATATAACAGCACACGGAAATTTGCAGTTCATGGAATAGCAATATACGTATGTTTACATCATTGCACAATCTTCTCCTACACTGCAGTAAGTGGTATGTCCATGAAGGTTGTTCTTGTTGTGGTCTTCAGTCCTGAGACTGGTTTACTGCAGCTCTCCATGCTACTCTATCCTGTGCAAGTTTCTTCATTTCCCAGTACCTACTGCAGCTTACATCCTTCTGAATCTGCTTAGTGTATTGGTCTCCCTCTACGATTTTTACCCTCCACGCTGCCCCCCAGTACCAAATTGGTGATCCCTTGATGCCTCAGAACATGCCCAACCAACCGATCCCTTCTTCTAGCCAAGTTGTGCCACAAACTCCTCTTCTCCCCAATTCTGTTCAATACCTCCTCATTAGTTATATGATCTACCCACCTAATCTTCAGCATTCTTCTGTAGCACCACATTTCGAAAGCTTCTATTCTCTCCATGCTTCACTTCCATACATGGCTACACTCCATACAAATACTTTCAGAAACGACTTCCTGACACTTAAATCAATACTCGATGTTAACAAATTTCTCTTCTTCAGAAACGCTTTCCTTGCCATTGCCAGTCTACATTTTATATCCTCTCTACTTCGACCATCATCAGTTATTTTGCTCCCCAAATAGCAAAACTCCTTTACTACTTTAAGTGTCTCATTTCCTAATCTAATTCCCTCAGCATCATCCGACTTAATTCGACTACATTCCATTATCCATGATGGTATCGTGAACTATATTAGAGGTAGGAATGTCGGTTTTCAAACAACAGCTATGTACACACATATTATTACACCCATTACACTTGCTCACATTCATCATCACTTTACATCTGATATATCCCAGCATATACGATCTAAGTTATATGTAAGTACATCAGATGGAGCAGTGGTAGTACAGATCGATACTATCATTTCATATTAGATTAAGGCATGGATCTACTATTCCATATAATTACATACCCCTACATTATTATCATAACACTTAATCCAAGTCAGTATTCTACATTTTTAAGAAAACTGTCTGTAAAATCACGTGCAACATTCATAAAAAGTAATTTATACGTAAACATCTTTATATCAATTGAGAGAATTTTTAAAAACATTTTATAAATACTCGTATTAATTCCCTACCAAATTTTCCTTTATACAAAATCACAACAAATACGACAACCTTTATTCACTTCTTCCGAGACACAGATATATGAAAGTGACCACACGGGAAGACGCATGTTTCAGTACTAGTGGTAGATACGTTGAGAAATTACTTAATGACGACTTTGTCTGTTACAGAAATATTTCCAGGCAACTACGTTTTCTTTCTGAGTAAAGCAATAGGAAAATGCAGACTCTGCAACTGAAGGTGAAATAACAATACGACGGCTGCTGTATGTTAACAATCTACTCACAAATTCCTGGAACAAAAACTTCTCTGTCTGACAGAACATTAAGAAAAATCGATACTTACTGGAGATGGAGCGCTCGGTGGATTCTGCAGCTGTAAGCGAAAGGCTGATTTAGAAACAGAAAGGTGCAGTTTCCAGAGAGTGGACAAGCAGGTCGAAATCGCGAGAAGTAAACAATGGTTTCGATCCGCGAATGCTGCGCTGAATCACCCGCACGCTTCAGGCTGTGTACATCACTGGACTGAAGTAGGCCACCTGTAATAACGGACCGGACGTGACGTTTATTTTACATACTGACCGCGCATGGCGCCCGGAAGGACTGCACGCAAACTGCAAATTGTTTTGTTTCACAATCTCTATCACTAAACGACTAGCACGGTCATCTGGTCACCTAATCTCAGCTGCAAGTTGCCTGTGTAACGGCTTCCAGGGATAAAAAAAACCTTGATTTCCAGTATTTCATACAGTTATTGACCAAACTGAAAAAAAAATAAAATGCTGTCGTAATCTACTTATTAAGAGGCATAGTCTTACGATAAAGGTTTAACACTGTAAGTCAAATATTAAAGTTAGAAATGTGTCTTGAAGTAGCACACCACACGGCGCGCAAATTACACAGACTGTATTCATCCAGTATTTGAGAATGAGAGCACTTAACGACTTCCGAAAACATTAGACATATTGAAACCTTTTCGAAACTTTTTCTCGCTAACAGACCTCACCCCCTCCCGCAAAATAATTAAACCAAAAACGTTTATCGTATAAAACATTTTTCACTTTTCATACAGCTACTCACTATTAACAACATCAGTCTGAAAATAAGGAAACGTATCATGTAAGGTTTCGTTTGGAGTGTCGCCCTATACGGATGTGAGACTTGAACAATTGGAAGAGAAGAGAGAAGACGGCTAGAGGCCCTGGAGATGTGGTGCTATAGAAGGATGATGAAGATCAGCTGGAGAGACAAAGTAACAAATGAAGAGGTGCTTAGAAGAGTACAGGAAACCAGATCTCTGTGGAGGCACATCCAAACAAGAAGAGACAAACTTGTAGGGCACATCCTACGTGGAAATGAAGAGGAAGGTAGACAGAAGAGACCAATGGTGCTCTGCTGCAAACCAGCCTCAGGGTTGAACACTAAAAGAAGATACAGTAAAGCTTCAGCATCAAGCATGACGTTTGCATTAATTACTTTTTTACTAATAACTCTATTCGCAACGAATTTTGCAGACAGCACCCACATACACCACTGAATGTGCCTGCAAAATTGGATCATTGTACGACACATATTTCAGAAGATATTAAGCTGATAAACATTGAGAGGCATGAAAAAGTTTTGATTTTGGTTTGGTGGGTACAGAATCGAAAACTAATAAAATAAAACTAATTAAGATTTTGCATCTTCCACAATAAAGTTTTTACATACTTAACGTCAAATATTCAACATATTAGTAAATATGTATAGTAATCACAGGTTTCAAGCTGTTTTGTACACGGGAGTTGGATTCTGTAAGGAGTCGTGAGTTAAGGGAGGAGGTGTTACTGGTATATGTCCATAAGACATAGTCCTAGTAAATGAGATCCATCAAGCTACGTGAGCCTCTAACTCATCGCGGAAAAAATTCGACAATCGTTTCACAGAACCTCTTAGGCATATTCTGACATCAACTTATTTTCTGGTCGACGAAACCGATGGTGCCCCGCGGTGTAGCCATGCGGTCTTAGGCGCCTTGCCACGGTTCGCGCGGCTTCCCCCGTCGGAGGTTCCCTTGGGCATAGGTGTGTGTGATGTCCTTAGCGTAAGTTAGTTTAAGTTAGATTAAATAGTGTGTAAGCCTAGGGACCGATGACCTCAGCAGTTTGGTCACATAGAACTTATCACAAATTTCCAATTTCAAACCGATGGTTTGGTGATGGGTAGTCTGTTATGGCCTGTCGTGGTGAACCTATACATGGAATCCTTTGAAGTAAAGGCACCAGAATCCGCCAAGTTGAAACCTGCGCGTTTCTATCAGTACTTGGACGACATATTTGATGTCTGGTCACACGGAGCGAAAAAGCTTCAAGAGTTCCTGGAACATTTAAACTCTGTTCATCGTAATATAAAATTTTCACGATGGAACTTGAAAAAGGGGGCCAACTGCCTTTCTTGGACGTGTTATTTAAGAGAAGATCGGACGGATCTCTGGGCCAGAGTGTATATTGAAAACCTACCCACTCTGATCTTGTCTTCACCCCTCGAGCCACCACCATCCTTCGCAAAGAAATTCAGTGCTGAAGACTCTGATCCATAGATTTCGAACACTTTGAGACAAGGATAGCCTCGTCGGAGACTTACGGCTGGGGTTCCAAAGGAATGGGTATTCAGGGCATCAAACTGAACGGGAGATGTAGTCATAATCAAGAAAGCCTGAGAAGTTGAGACTGAGGCCGAGGAAAAGCAACTGAAAAACGCTTATCTGCCTTATCCTGGCCCCATAGCCGGAAACATCGGTAGAATCCTACGGAAACTTGGGATCCAGTGCATTTCGCTCCCTTCAAGTAAGATAAAAAGTACTCTCTGTAAGAGACGATTTAGGTCTCCGAAAGCCGGGTGTGTGTCACATTCCATGCATATTTGGCATGTCTTACTTTGGGCAGGCTGTCAGAACAGTCGAGGAGAGATGCAAGAAAAATTAACGACACGCTCGACTAAACCCGACTAAAACCGCCTCGAATATAATAATGAAATGAAATACGATGAGACCAGTGTCGTGGTGCAAACGTCAAGTGTCTAGGACAGCATAGTTAAGGAGTATATCGAAATAAGTATGTCAGACAACGCAGTAAAGAGGAATGGAGATTTCAGTTTAAATGACTCTCGGGGTCCGACGCTCAATTTATTAAAATCTCGCCCACCATCACATCCATCAGAGTTGGAAAACGCTGACTGAATTTGACTTTCACAGAGTATGAGTGCGTGCTCGGTAAAACAAAAAGAAAGAGCATCAAAGGATGCAGCGGACGTCGGTAATCGAACTCGGCTGTAAATAGCGGAGTGAGACGAACAATAGCTCATAGTACAGAATAGTTGGAGTCCAGGCAGGGAGTGTACGTAACAGTAAAAATCACAGCACCTGAAGAAGACGGCAGAGTCGGTCCTCGAAATATTGCGCAGAAAATGGAAGCAACAACTCGGATGAACACCCGAAAGCTCACCATTACTCCATCAGGTTGTTCTTAGATGATGCTGTTGCACGAAGAAAACTTGCAACGCTAGAAAATCGCAGCGAAATGCAGGAAGAGGTGCAAAGGATCATGCTGAAGGCCTTGGCATTTGACCTTCAACATAGACAAATGTAAGGCATTATAAATAGGCAAGAAGATCCTTTATTGTATGACTACTCGATTGTCGAACAAACGCTGGAACCGCTATATCAATTAAATATCTGGGAGTACGAGTACGGAGCTATTTAAGACGGAACGAACACATAGAACTAATTGTAGGAACGTCGCATGACAGACCAGAAGTTCTCAGGAAAGGCAGTCCACCCGAAAATGAGACTTACAAAGGCTTGATTAGACCAGCAGTTGAGTATTGCTCACGTTCGGTGACTCTTGACAGGTGCTACTGATACGGGAAGTAGAGGAGGGCCGACGAAGAGTGACGCATTACCTCAGCAGCGCCACCTGCTTGCTACCAGGCCTGTGTTGCAGCTGACCTGGAACTTCAGAGAGCACCCCTGTTTCTGGCAGCATCGATTCCTAAAAATGTGACGTGGAACAGCAACACTTTTAAAGCCGAAGAGATTTTATCTGTTGTGTTTCATTTGCCGGCGAGCTTTTACACTACCTGTATCGGAGACCTACACGGGAAAGCGCTCACCCGCTTCGATTTTTCATTACGCAGTTGGCTTGTTCGCGCCCGCTACTCATAACACCGATTCAGACGAAAAGAGCGCGTTGCTCTTCTGTTTTGAGTGCTCGACTCTTCTTGTTCAGTCACACATGATAGTTCACAGTGGACTTCGAAAACTATTTTCCTTTTCCCATTTTATTAGGCCATCTTCTCATCTGGTTTCCCCATCACCACACTGCTGACGTGTTTTAACATTGGTTCAGCTTTCACGCCAGTATAAAAGAACTACGCCTGCGTACAGCCACTAAAGTATTTGCTTACCCATGAGATTTCTGATTTCATCTTTCATACGCTACTCATGAGAGTAATGAAACTTGGTCCTTCCTGAAAAACTCCAGCAAGCCGTGAGCGGGACAAAAAGGTTCCAGTTTGTGAATATTCTGTAAGGTATTATTTATTCGTGCTCAATATGTACATACACGCAGAATATGCAAGTATGTTTCTATGACTATAGGACAGATTGTCGCCCGTGGTCTCGATGAATGAATCATCCAACAACTTGTCTGAAATGATTCACGAAAAGCTGAATTAGTGCAGCCGAACAGAATATACTCAGTCCTCCCGAATATGAGGTCAGTATCTTAAAACTACACAGCATCGTGCGGTTGATTCCTAATGTACAATATTCTTAGATTTACACAAAGTTTCCTTCATACAACTTACAAAACATAGTTTTACACTTTATCGCTGCACACATTAACAGCACTCGCTGTTGGTTCCTGGACCACGAACATACTGCTACGGCACTTGCACCAACTCCAGTCTGCTCAGAAAACGAGCTTCAGGCCGGTGAACAATACCACATACGTCCCGTCCCAGTCACGTCTTCATGCCCTCCCCACAGTCCGCCCGAAAAACTGTGTCAGCAACCCCCTCTCATGATGAATGAGTTGCTCAGCTCAGGAGAATGACAAGACATTGCTATCTAGCACTATAGATCTTACTATGTTGTAAAAACATTCCATTGTGATGTGACACGATGTTGTAGCTATCCCTCTTCATTATTTACCACCCTTCTGACTCCTTTACGCAGTCTTTAATTGTGCACCATGCATATATGCTTTAGCTGATTTTTTGCAAGATATATTTCAGTTATCTTTTTCAACTCCTTGAGCAATTTATTATACTATTCCTGACAGAAAATGCTGTTTTGAGTTTTTTGGTTTTTTTCTTGGCAAATGTAAGTCCAAATTGGCTCTTTGTCCATGACTATGAACCGAACTGTTATTGAAATAAAAGGTGTACAACTTTGCTTCCGCTGTTTGCCGATAGATGGCGACAACGGTAAGTGGCGGTCTAAAGAAACGGACTGCAGACGTCAGGCAGTTAGCTTGGACCTCGGTCAACATAACTTAATTCAAACATTAGTCGATTTTTGTCTGCATCATAAAGTCGTTCTTGATTGAAAATGTCACTTTACGAGCCTAATTCTCGTAATTTGCGGGAGGTGTTGCTGTTTTGTTTCAGTATGAAGAAAACAGCGGCTGAGTCTCATCGAATAGTCTCAAGTACGTATGGTAAGGACGCTATTTGTGAAAGAATGTGTCGTGAGTGGTTTCAACGCTTCAAGAACGGTGATTTTAACGTCGTAGACCGGCATAGTGGTGGAAGAGAAAATGTTTTCGATGATGCAGAATTGGAGACATTGCTGAGTGAAGACTCGCGTCAAACTCAAGAAGAATAGGCACGGTTAGTGGGAGTGACACAGCAAGCCATTTTAAAACGTCTCAAGGCATGATTCAGAAAGAAGGAACTTGGGTCCCGTGTGAGCTGAAACCAAGAGACGTTGAACGGCGTTTATGTGTTCGGGAACAGTTGCTTCAGAGGCAAAAACGGAAGCAATTTCTACATCGCATGGTGACCGGAGACGAAAAATGGGTTCATTACGATAACCCTAAACGCAAAAAATCATTGGGATAGCCCGGCCACGCTTCCACGTCGACGGCCAAACCGAATATTCACGGCTGCAAGATCATGCTCTGCATTTGGTGGGACCAGCTCGGCGTCGTGTACTATGAGGTGCTAAAACCAAGTGAAACAACCACAGGTGCTCGTTATCGAACGCAATTAATGCGTTTGAGTAGAGCATTAAAAGACAAACGGCCGCAAAACAGCAAGAGACACAATAAAGTGATTTTGCAGCACGACAACGCTCGACCCCACGTTGCAAAAGAAGTCAAAACGTACTCGGAAACGTTAAAAAGGGAAGTCCTACCCCACCCGCCGTATTCTCCAGACATTGCTCCCTCTGACTATCGCCTGTTTAGATCAATGGCGCATGGCCTGACTGACCAACACTTCCGAGCTCGTGAAGAAGTCGATTCGTGGATCGCTTCAAAAGATGAACAGTTTTTTCGACGCGGGATTCGTACACTGCCCGAAAGATGGGAGAAAGTAGTGGCCAGCCATGGAAAATACTTTGAATGATACATGTGAAACCAATTTGTTTATTAAAGCCTCAAATGTTGGGGAAAAACGGCGGAAGCAAAGTTGTACACCTTATATTTAATAACAATTTCCCTGATATGCCAAAGAGATTGGTAGACGTACTCACTCGGTGTAGTAAACACATCCAGAATCCCACACCAATGTAATGAATGTGATAAATATAGGAATGGTCGGGGAAATTCCCGCTGGCTATATAATAACTTCTAGCTTTTGAGGTAATAATTGGAAGTAGGGAGCAGTGGAGGAATGAACCACAATTCTGTCTGGGGTCGGAGTGTACGGGTACAGCCTAGACTTGAGAGAGCAGTCCCTCTAGGCAAGCTGTTTACGGTATTCCAAGCGGAAATATTTGCTATCTATGTCTGGAGGAGCATCTGCATAGTGCTACAAGTATCTTAGTATCGAAATTCATTCGCACAGCCGAGCAGCAGAGATCACAGATCTTTGCAGAATGCCATGAAGCCCTTGCGAGACTAGAGGAAACCAACAGGGTAAACCTACTGTGGGTCCGTGGCACTCAGAAATCTGTGGCTACGAACAAGCTCATAGGGGGGAACAACGATTTCGTTTGTTGGAGCAGAGCCTGTCCATCACCAAGCCGACAGTAAAATCAAAGATACGCAGTTGTATCAGGAGGCAGCACGTAAAATACTAGTGCTAAGATCCAAAAACAAACACGTGGCTAACTACTGATGCCGAAACCATATTTCAAGAGAAGTTCTTCTCAAGATAACAGTAATAACAGGCCATGGGAACTTAAGGAAACACCTGCATATGTTGGTTATAGAGAAAGAAGCCTCTAAGTGTGGATCCTGTGACGAGGGGGATGAAACCATACCGCAATTAGTCTTCCAATGCCACGCGTTGGACGCCAAAAGATGCAGAATGTTTGGGCCATTAATTTCTGAAGAAACTGTGTCTAATAAAGAACTAGTAATGGGTCTCTCACTACTCTTTAAGGGTACTGGCTGAATTTACTGGACTGACAGGGAGAGAATGTTGTTGTTGTTGTTGTGGTCTTCAGTCCTGAGACTGGTTTGATGCTGCTCTCCATGCTACTCTATCCTGTGCGAGCTCCCAGTACCTACTGCAGCCTACCTCCTTCTGAATGTGCTTAGTGTATTCATCTCTTGGTCTCCCTCTACGAGAGAAACCCCACAGTAAACTCAGTTTCGATGCGCGCTGTAAGGGGCTAAGACCACTGTTGTTTTGTCTCCCTGCGCAGATTAAATCAAATCAGATGCTTAAAATGAGCCCGACTACTACTACTACTACTACCACTACTATTACTATTAGTTACTATTCTTGTGGCCCTTCACTGTAATTTAAAAACTGTTTTCTTGTTTTGTACTTCCGATCCCCAGATAAGAATTCGACAGCTAAGAATTGAGTGCAAGCCGAGCGGTTCTAGGTGCTTCAGTCCGGAACCGCACTGCTGCTGCGGTCGCAGGTTCGAATCTTGCCTCGGGTATGGATGTGTGTGATGTCCTTAGGTTAATTAGGTTTAAGTAGTTCTAAGTCTAGAATCCTAATAGCATAACGTGCTGATGACATTCTTCTTGCCAATACTTTTGTGTGTTTCCATGTTACTTGATAATCAATTTTCATCCCTACGAACTTTCTCTATGTACGTAATCTGTAGATTTGTCCCCTATGATTAACGCGAAAGAGTTGTTGTCCCCCTTCATGCCGAAATGCATACACTTTGCTTTGTTTGCGTTCAATGTTTATTTATTAGATACTGCCCCCTCGCAAACATCCTTGAGAGTTTCATTTGCCTTCTCCAGTAGGAGTTCTGCAGTTTTACCAATGACTGTGATGTTGCCGTCATTAGAAAACACAACTTTTCTCCATTGTCTTAAGCTGTCTGGAAAGTCATTGACATATTTATTTTAAGAGAAGAATTGGACCCAATACGCTATTCTGAGGAAAATCTGTGTTTATATATTTCTCGTCTGACAATTGTTGTACTAAAAATTTATCATCAACAGACAAGTGGTAGCCTGAAGACCTCATAATCCCTGGTCAAAAGATTTTTCACTGTCGCCATGATGCCCATCCGGCTTGTGTACAATGTCCAGTCTGTCAGTGTGCCTTGAAGGATAATTGCAAGCACACACGCGCACTGTCTCTTTAAGGCTTCTGAGCGCAGGAATTTGACCGCCGAACTGTCACTCACTACAGACACATCATTCCAAGATAAAATTGCTATCGTGAGACAGAACACTGAAGATATGACTCACAGTGGTCACCTGACCTCATCACCCACTGATGACTGCAGGCTGCGAATTACTGCTCTTGCGTACACGGAGGAGAAGACAGCAGAACTGCGCGCTACCTTTCTGGACTGGGACGTCTATTTCGACGCAGACAGTACAGAACCAATCGAGGTTATTAGAGACGGAGGACAAGCTCGGATTGTGTCAGGAATGGGGAAAGAAATCGGCTGCACCTTTCAGAGGAACCGCCCCGGAATTTTATTAGATTAGTTTTGGGAAATCATGGAAAACCTAAATCTGAGAGGCCGGACGCGGGTTTGAACCGTCGTCCTCCCGAATGCGAGTCCACTGTGGTAACCACTGCGCCACCTCCCTCGGTACCGCCTCGATATGGTCGATTTGGCCTCGAGGCATCCATTACGAAATACACTGGAAATTCCACTGCGCTACGATTGGCGTAGAAGGTGGACAGTGGAGCACCTGGAATGACATCGGGTGGAGGATTTGTATCACATTTGGTGGTCGTCGTGGAAGAGTCTGGACGTGATCAGGTGCCTATGCATTTCAGGTGTACAGTCACGGTTTCGGCAGGGAGGTAGGTCCCTCAAGCTCTGGGCTGGTAAAGTCGTACAGCATTAATGGCAGGGAGACCCCGAAGTGCGGCCTTAGCCGCCTGATGAGATACGGTTTTTCCTATCTTTCACTTCCGCAAGCATCTTTTCTTCGCGATGTATGAGAGGTGTGTGGAATGAAGATGACTATCATGATGTGCGCGTGGTGTAGTGCCATCTTCTTGTCGGAGATGGTTAGGGAAGGGATAGGATGAAACCCTGCTCCAGCACACAGCCTATTCCTCTCGAAGTGCACCAAGTCGTCCGCCGGTCATGACGTCCGCACCCGACGGACGGATCACCTTCAACAGTGTCGCACGACTTCACCCGTGAGACACTGAGGAGGGGTTTGGAATTTAATCCAGGACATTGGCGCAACGACTGGTGATCAGGAACTACCACAAAGGCAAAGGGAAAATTGCACAGAGCATCCTGCGTACCTGGATGGTTACCAACCAAAGTACTGTCGACGCCCGATGGTGCTTAACTTCCGTGATCTGACAGGAACCGGAGTAATCACATTGGCACAGCCCTTTAGGCCTCGCCTCCAGTAACAACGCCTCTTGTGGCTATCGAGGTTACATTTGAGGTTTGAGGAATGTGCAATAGCAGGAAGTGTCCTCCAAGCTATTGTTCAGATGTGCAATCAGCTTTCTGGCGACAGGTTCATCTTCCTTGATGTGGTACTAAATGCAACCTTTTTGTAAGTTGTAGTTCTTCTGTCACTTTCAGTAACATATTTAACGTTAATGTAGAATTTTGTTTGATATGATAAACTTAATTATGTAACTCGGCGCGCCTTTGTAACCAAGTAGCTGCCGACTGATTCCTTCTGTCTTAAAATATAACATCACAGAATGCACAGCAGATCTAATGGCACAGTATTCACTGCAGTGCAGCTTTGGTAAATGATATCTTGGTACACGTGCGCTAGCTGACGAAAGATGACTGTGATAGTGGAAACCATTTACACTACTGGCCATAAAAATTGCTACACCAAGAAGAAATGCAAATGATAAACGGGTATTCATTGGACAAATATATTATACTAGAACTGACATGTGATTACATTTTCAAGCAATTTGGGTGCATAGTACCCAGAACAGCCACCTCTGGCCGTAATAGCGGCCTTGATACGCCTGGGCATTAAGTCCAACAGAGCTTGGATGGCGTGTACAGGTACAGCTGCCCATGCAGCTTCAATCAACACGATACCACAGTTCATCGAGAGTAGTGACTGGCGTATTGTGACGAGCCAGTTGCTCGGCCACCATGGACCAGACGTTTTCAATTGGTGAGAGATCTGGAGAACGTGCTGGCCGCGTAGCGATGTCGCCAAACACGGATGCGACCGTCATGATGCTGTAAACAGAACCTGGATTCATCCGAAAAAATGACATTTTGCCATTCGTGCACCTAGTTTCGCCGTTGCGTACACCATCGCAGGCACTCCTGTCTGTGATGCAGCGTCACGGGCAACCGCAGCCATGGTCTCCGAGCTGGTAGTCCATGCTGCTGCAAACGTCGTCGAACTGTTCGTACAGATGGTTGTTGTCTTGAAAACGTCCACATCTGTTGACTCAGGGATCGAGACGTGGCTGCACGATTCGTTACAACCATGCGGTTAAGATGCCTGTCATCTCGACTGCTAGTGATACGAGGCCGTTGGGATCCAGCACGGCGTTCCGTATTACCCTACTGAACCCACCGATTCTATATTCTGCAAACAGTCATTGGATCTCGACCAACGCGAGCAGCTGTGTCGCGATACGATAGACCGCAATCGCGATAGGCTACAATCCGACCTTTATCAAAGTCGGAAACGTGATGGTGCGCATTTCTCCTCCTTACACGAGGCATCACAACAACGTTTCAGCAGGCAACACCGATCAACTGCTGTTTGTGTATGAGAAATCGGTTGTAAGCTTTCCTCATGTCAGCACGTTGTAGGTGTCGCCATCGGCGCCAACCTTGTGTGAATGCTCTGAAAAGCCAATCATTTGCATATCACAGCATCTTCTTCCTGTCGGTTAAATTTCGCGTCTGTAGCACGTCATCTTCGTGGTGTAGCAATTTTAACAGCAAGTAGTGTATTATTTAAATAGTGTGGGGTCTAAAGCCGTTTGGAGGTCTGGCTATTGTTTGTGCATGTAAACTAATACGGGCGGATATCGCACATTACGGTGGGACGGCGATTACAGCATTACCGCTAGTTGCGGTACATGCTGGGCGTTGAGCTATGCCGTGCTTCTGCCTCCTGGCTTAGAGAAGCGTGCCACGCCATCGAGTAAAGAGGGTGCCTTGTCAATGCTGACGATGTCACCAAAAACATAAGACGAGCACTTATTTGTCAAATATGTTAGCATTCTTTGCTGTATTTCAAACTGTCAATTTGAATTTTACACTGAGGTCGAATGATGATTGCAGTGTTCGTTTTGGAGAAATGTCAGTGTGAAGAGTTATTGCTCATTGACAGCAAGAATACATGCCACATTAATTGAAGAAGTATCGTACCCATTTTTGCAATGGGAAATTATGCTGAATTCTTGACTCCCAGAATTTATCGCTATACCGTAAGATGAGGTCGCAGCTTTATCCACAATCAAGCGTAAAGGTGGGTCTAAGTCATAGTAATCACCGATCAATAGAAAAGCCAAATTTCTATAAAAGCTGCTTATTAACATCGGGAACACTGCAGCGCTTATATTACATTTGAGGAGATACTCTTTGTAACAAGGTTTAAATAGCATTTCCTCCGTTATTTGTTAAGTACAGTGTGTATTGTACTCGTATGAAGTTACAGCAGTTTACGAAGAATGCTTTTATATGTCAATTGTGAATCTAGAGATGATTGAGTCTAAACCGGTCATCCTAGTATGAAATGGCGATAAAGACAAAATAAATTTTATATTTTCATCAGCATAGAAGCACAGAATGCAATATTTGTGGGTGGGATCATACATAAAAACAAACAAAACTCCGTTGTATGAAGACATACAGATGACACACAATATGAGTTGAAGTTTTCCTTAAAGAACGTAATAGAGCCGAGACAGAAGTGAATGCAAGTAAGTGTTGCCCTGCTGTGAACTCACAGCATAGATTTAACGGCGTAGAAACCACCAGAAGCCATCCGAAGGCTGCGGCCCTGGCACGGAAAAGTCTAGCACCAACAAAGAGAGCGATTGCATTGTCATACTCGGCGACTACCTCAGGAAAAAAGCTCAGAACTACGAGACCTCGTGCGGAAGCAAATACCACCAGTTTGGAGTATGAGCGGAAATATCAGTACAGTTTCTGTTCTACTTAATGTGTGTGTTTCGGTATCTTTGGTTGTTTGCCGTGTAGAGTTACAATGAGAGTAATTGGCGTGCACAGGACGGCATGTGTACCTAATATGTTCCAAACGTGCATATAAAAACGGGATTTCCCGGTGGTTATACCTTTGGTTCTATTGGTGAAGAAAAGGTAGGGTCAAGTATTTTGCGTAGCCCACGGGGTAGGGGCTATTTGTGTAGCCAGTAGAAGGATCGTCTTAGTGTCACTATCCAAAGTACAGGGTCAAAGTATGAGTATTACACACCTCCTACTGCTTAGGCAAATGGAGAAAATCTGTTGGTTCTTTCTGGATTTGATGTGGTGTACGGTGGGCTTCATGGGACTTGATGGAGACACCATTAGTTCATGGGTGGTTCCTCGGAAAACTCCGAAAAAGTTTTTTTTACTATATCTTCGCCGTCGCCAGCTGATCAGAATCGAGCCGAGGATTCCAAGACCGCTATACACAGAAAATGGCTGAATTTTTTTACGATATATTCCTACGATCCCGATCTCGAGTAACCTTGAAATTTTTTTTATATCTTTTCCGTTTCCAAGATACAGAGGTTCAAAGTTATTCTGCTTCTACACGTAATATCCGGTATGAGGTGAAATATAAATAATAAATAGTCGCAGTAAATTGTCAACTTTTAACGGTATATCCTCTAGGCATTTATCTATAAGAGCTATTTCCTCGTTTCCAAAAAACTGCATCCGTCATCGAGAAACACCCCAAAAACTTATTTTTTGGGTACCAAAATCCAGTCGCGGATTCCGAGAAGATTATGCTCCACAAATGCCTTGAAAATTTTCTTCGTATCTTTGTCTGTTTCCGAGAAACAGAGGTTCAAAGGTACCCTCTTTGTACGCGTAAATTACGCACGCGCTATCTGATGTGAGGTATGACATAGTTTGCAAAGTGACGTAGCAGGAAGAAATATATTGTAAAGTGTCTCCATTATCATCTTGGAACCCCATGTTGAAATACTGAAGGCATATGCAGAATTTTTTTCATGCATAATTCTGTCTGAGGTGCAAAATTATTTTTGCATTATTTAAATTTCACGTAGTAAACTATTTAAACATTACTGACCAACATGAATTACTTGCTCTGCTGCAATAGGGAAAAGAAAGAATGCTCATATCGGAGCACAGAAAATGCGAATAATTCCTGTATATTTAAAATAAAAGATGCTGACTGAACAGTGGAGTACTACCTGCTCATTCTGCGTTTTTCAGCACCTTTAAAAATGTTCCCAAAATTTTTGGCATACGAACACATTCGCGCTTTTTATGTTAAGAGACAAAAGGGCATTGGCAGTGGTAAAGAGCCCGGAAAGTAATAAATAATTTAAGATAGTAGACAGTGTTTGTGTTATTTTCTAGAGCGAGGAGACAGTGCGGGTGACAGAGAAAGTGAGGGACACAGTGATAGTGGAACATGGTTGATAGGATAGTGGTAGGAAAAGAGTGAAGGAGACGATGCTAGGAGGGGGGGGGAATAAAGAGGAAAGATGTGGAAGTGGATGAGAGCCAGTGATAATGAGAGGCGTGTGCATGAAAATCACAGTGAGGAAGAGAGACAAAGTGACAGTGAGAAGAGACAACAGCAGTAGAAATGAAGGACTGAAATATTAGCAGTGAGAGAGGGCAAGAGAGAGCCAATAACAGTAAGAGGAGACTGTAGTTTTAGGACAGAACGAAGGGGACTGTGGTTGTGACAACACATGCGTCAATGACATAGAGATACAAAGACATAATGACTGTGACTTAGCTGAATAAGTGAGTGAGAAAGGGCAACTGGGACTGGATAGGTATGGGCGATTTAGGGTGATGGACCAGTGAGTGTGAGTGAATTATAATTGGGGGAGCTTGCGGGAGTTTGAGGTGAGTTGCACGTTAAAAAAAGTGCGAATATGTTCGCATGCCAAAATTTGTAGGAAAATTTTAAAGGTCCTGGGGAAGGTAGAATGAGGCAGTTGGTACCACACTTTCAAGTTAGTCTTTTATTTTAAATAAAACATTATCGTATTTTCAATTTTATGCTCCGATGGGAGCATTTTTCCGCTGGTATTAATCTATGTTGCTTATTTATAGGAAAAATACATGTGTAATAAGACAGTGTACGGCTACTAGGCCAATCGCTGTTATCGTTCCACCTTTACTCTCTGACCCATCATGGGATCGCAGGGAAAGGCGATTATATTTTATTCTTTTGTATCGTACATTCAAATGTACGTAAATATCCTGGTGTAGAAAAAAAGCATATTACACAACATGTACTGTATTCATCAGTGAGAAAATTTTACAATAAATGTTAGCACTGTTATAACTTTTATTCCAAGGCGTGAACTACAGACAGTGTTCGAAACTAATTGGTTTAAATAGTTTATTTTTGTCACAGAGCTTACCTTATCACCGTGTCATCTCCTTTAAGGGGACAACACCCTGCCTATCTAACCCATGTTAATTTAGGCAAGTATTTCACCTATTCCTGAAAAAACTATTTGATGCAGGACCTTAATATTTATACTGTTTGTTACAAGATGCTAACAGAGTCAACTGTACTAAAATCTACTTTATCCATTTTATAGTTTTTAAGAAATACTTTTTTAAATTTATTAACGAAAAATATTAAGTTTTTTCTGCAGAAAATATTTTTTGTGAACTTCCTAATGGGGGAATATTAATGAATGTAGTACCAGAGGTGGATTTTTATGTTATGCAGCGTCTCTGAAAATTTCATTCATTTATCTATGATAGTTTCTGATATAATGGGGCATATGTACTGAAAATTTTAGTTTGCGGGAAAAATACTTTAAAGAAAAACTTTTGAAATTTGTTACTTACAGTTAATTAAAACTGTCCTGCTGCATATGATGGGCGTTCTTTGGCCACTAGCAGGTCTTCCAGCTTCTTTTTCACCTTCCTGGATGTTTGTCTTGCTTTCTTGGCCATATTATTTGCAGACCTGTCTGCATCGGCTATCCTCATCTTATCGCAATGTTGCAGCCCAGTGATCATATTTTCACCAGGATTAATTCCCAGCTTTTTCAATACCAAACACTTTCCAATATTACCGTAGTAGCAGCATCATGAACTCCTAGTTTCATTGTATGCATGCCTACAAATACAGTTTTACGAAGGCGGTTCCAAATTATGCTGTTGAAACATTTATTTGGGTTCTGTGTCTGCCCATGCAGACATTTCCTTATAAGGTCAGGACGAGCCAAGCCTCTGAAAATAGGTTTAATTGCTGTAATAACAGCAGCAGCAAGAGAATGCTGGTGAGAATAAGATTCTCCAGTTGCCTGAGCCGTATTTTATTTGCACCACGAATTTTCTCCTGATGGACACAATCCATGACATGGCTTATCATCAGTAGATGACTTATGGAAGAATATGGCCCAAACATCTCTCTTCATTGCCTCCAGATTTTCTTTATTTCTTCTAATGACCTGCCAATAGTGTACCTGCAAGTTTTCTATAACAACTACTCGCAATCACACTTGAACAAAACTAACCGCGTGCTTGAAAGCGTGTTGTTTACAAACCGCAGAAACAAAAGAATACCTACAGTTGCATTCCAAGGATAGCCAACCCACTCGCGAGTAAGAAAAAATCCCTAACGTGCAATGTAGGGGATATAAATATCTAAAATATATGCAGAAAAGTGAGTGACAGGAAAGTGGGCGTGCCACATAAACAAACGTAGTAGGAAAATGCTCTTTAAATGCTCGAAAAAAAATTTTCAGCAAAATCCTTTTCAGAGAACTTAAATAAAATCTTAATCTATCGAAATATGATGAAAAGCGAAAATCGAATTTTTTCGACCTGAACCACGGTGTTGCCTCCTTAAAAAATAGTTGTTTAAAAGCACAAGAAAGAAAGAAAAAGCAAAACACGACGGAGGAATTATCCGAATGGCACAGAAATCGGTGAATGTGATGTACACATACGGATAAATAAATGATTACAATTTCAGAAAAATTGGATGATTTACTTAAGAGAAAGAGCTTTACAAACTGAGCAAGACAATAACGCGTTTATCTATCACTGGCCCTTATGCAAGCAGTTATTCGACTTGGTATTCATTGATAGAGTCGTTGGGTGTCCTCTTGAGAGGTATCGTGCCAGATTCTATCCGATTGAAGCGTTAGGTCGACAAAATCCCGAGATGGTTGGAGGGCCCTGAATAAAATGCTCCAAATGTTCTATTGGGAGCCGTCCGGCAACCTGGCCAAGGTAGGGTTGTACAAGAACGAAGACATGCAGTAGAAACTGTCGCCGTGTATGGGGGGCATTTATGTTACTGAAATGTAAGCTGGTCGTCGGGGATCAGTACGAAGCGGGACTCATCACTTAAGACAATTCTACTCTACTCAATGAGGTTCCAGACTGAAAATGTGTCTGGAGACACCCCGGAATAGCAGTGGGACACCAACCTGACTGTTGCCCGCCATATGGCCAGACAACCAGCAGCTACACTATTGATGACAAACCGCTGGAAACAGTATCTGCCGCAAAATAACTAGGAGTAACTATCCAGAGCGACTTTAAGTGGAATGGCCACATAAAACAGACAGTGGAAAACAGATGCCAGGCTCAGATTCGTAGGAAAAATCTCAAGGAAATGTAACTTATCCACGGAGGCAGTGGCTTATAAGGCGCTTGCTCGACCGATATTGAGTATTATTCATCTATCTGGGATCCCTACCAGATAGGACTGATAGAAGAGGTAGAGAAGATCCAACGAAAAGCGGCACGTTTCGTCACGGGACCGTTTACCCGACGCGAGAGCGTTACGGAGATGCTCCACAAACTCCATTGGCAGACGTTACCAAGAGGTGTCATGCATCACGGGGAGATTTACTACTGAAATTTCGACAGAGCTCTTTCCGGGAAGAGTCTGACAACATATTGCCTTCGCCCCCCCCCCCCCCCCCCCCCCCCCACCACTCCACACACACACACACACACACACACACACACACACATACACACACACACACATACACACACACATA
Organism: Schistocerca piceifrons; assembly: GCF_021461385.2. Taxonomy (NCBI): domain Eukaryota; kingdom Metazoa; phylum Arthropoda; class Insecta; order Orthoptera; family Acrididae; genus Schistocerca; species Schistocerca piceifrons. The sequence continues at coordinate 119,407,745 of NC_060144.1, forward strand.
AATCTCGTGTAATGACCACGTTGAGGAAATTCGATAAATTATAGAATTATAACGAATACAGAGGCTTACCGACAATCATTCTTCACATGCGTTATTCACGAGTGGAGCAGGGCTCAGTTAATGGTCCAAAAGTACTCACCGCCACACACCATTAGGTGGCTTGCAGAATATGACGTAGATGTACTGCTTGTCTCTGTGCTTGCTAAACCATACCTTGGACAGCAAGGTCTCCAAATCTCTCCCAAGCTGAAAATATTTTGAGCATTATGAGGACGTACCTTCAACCAGCTCGGGATTTTGGTTATCTAACCCGTGAATTGGACAGAAATTGGCACGACATCCCTCAGGACAACATTCAGCAACTCTGTCAAGCAATGCCACGCCGAATAACTGCTTGCCTAAGGGCCAGAGATGGACCAACACGGCGTTTACTCGCTCTATTTGTGAAGCTCTTTCTCTTGAAGAAATCATCCAATATTTCTGAAATTGTACTCATTTATTTTTCTGCACATGTACATCACATCTGCCGACTTCCGTCCAATTCGAACAATTCCTTCGTGGTGCGTCGTCTTTTTTGTCTTAGAGTATTATATCAACAGGTTCTACATTGAAATACTAAATTTTTACAGGAGTGTTGACCTTTATTATAAATTTTCTCGCTAATCACTACATTGCATGTTATCTAATAAGCTTTTCTCCGATAAGACACCTTGTGATGTATCGATACGAAAGAACAGATTATAATCATCTTACTCTCCAATTTCATCGACGGGCAGCGAGTAAAGGTGCGAAGGAACGCAACGATTTAAATTGAAATTTATAACTTTGGCCTAGTATATGTACGCGATCCTGTCTTGCAATTACACTACTGGCCATTAAAATTGCTACACCAAGAAGAAATGCAGGTGATAACGGGTATTCATCGGACAAATATATTATACTAGAACTGACATGTGATTACATTTTCACGCAATCTGGGTGCATAGATCGTGACAAATCAGTACCCAGAACAACCACCTCTGGCCGTAATAACGGCCTTGATACGCCTGGGCATTGAGTAAACAGAGCTTGGATGGCGTGTACAGGTACAGCTGCCCATGCAGCTTCAACGCCATACCACAGTTCATTAAGAGTAATGACTGGCGTATTGTGATGAGCCAGTTGCTGGGCCACAATTGGCCAGACGTTTCCAGTTGGTGAGAGATCTGGAGAATGTGCTGGCCAGCGCAGCAGACGAACATTTTCTGTATCCAGAAAGGCCCGTACAGGATCTGCAACATGCGGTCGTGCATTATCCTGCTGAAATGTAGGGTTTCGCAGGGATCTAATGAAGGGTAGAGCCACGGGTCGTAACACATCTGAAATGTAACGTCCACTGTTCAAAGTACCGTCAATGCGAACAAGATGTGACCGAGACGTATAACCAATGGCACCCCATACCATCACGCCGGGTGATACGCCAATATGGCGATGACGAATACACGCTTCCAATGTGCGTTCACCGCGATGTCGCCAAACACGGATGCGACTATCATGATGCTGGAAACAGAATCTGATTCATCCGAAAAAATGACGTTTTGTCATTCGTTCACCCAGGTTCGTCGTTGAGTACACCATCGCAGGCGCTCATGTCTGTGATGCTGCGTCAAGGGTAACCACAGCCATGGTTTCCTAGCTGATAGTCCATGCTGCTGCAAACGTCGTGGAACTGTTCGTGCAGATGGTTGTCGTCTTGCAAACGTCCCCATCTGCTGACTCAGGGATCGAGACGTGGCTGCTCGATCCGTTACAGCCATGCAGGAAAGATGCCTGTCATCTCGACTGCTAGTGATACGAGGCTGTTGGGATCCAGCACGGCGTTCCGTATTACCCTCCTGAACCCACCAATTCCATATTCTGCTAACAGCCATTGGATCTCGACCAACGAGAACAGCAATGTCGCGATACGATAAACAGCAATCGCGATAGGCTACAATCCGACCTTTGTCAAAGTCGGGAACGTGACGGTACGCATTTCTCCTCCTTACACCAGGCATCACAACAACGTTTCACCAGGTAACGCCGGTCAACTACTGTTTGTGTATGAGAAATCGGTTGGAAACTTTCCTCATGTGAGCACGTTGTAGGTGTCGCCACCGGCACCAACCTTGTGTAAATGCTCGGAAAAGCAAATCATTCGCATATTACAGCATCATCTTCCTGTCGGTTAAATTTCGCGTCTGTAGCACGTTATTTTCGTGGTGTAGCAATTTTAATGGCCAGTAGTGTATTTTTACCCTAAATAGGCATCGCATACTAATATTATTATCATAGTAATGCTACAGCCGCTAATGGAAAGGAGTTTCAAAATTGAGTGTTTAATGAACTAATACGTCAGAACGGACAACCTCCGTCCCACAATCATCACGGCAGCCTCACAGTGGTGGAGTGGCCCAGCCGCTGGAGAGGCTCGCCCCCTAATTACCCCTTCCGGCCAGAGGGAGGTGGAGGCGTCTGTGTGTGTATGCGGGTACGCTGTGGGTGAGTTGGGCACATCCAGTAGACGGGAGTTTCGTTGTTTTGTTGTCGTCTTCAGCACCAAGATAGTGTCGCTGCAGTTCTCCACGCTAGCCTGTCCACTGCAGTGCAAGCCTCTTCATCTCTAAATAACTATTTGCAGCCTACATCCATCTGAACCAGCTTGTAGTGAGGTCTCCTTCTCCCTCGACAAGTTCTACTTCCGTCCCCTCCTCCATATGTCCCTCCATTGTGAGATCAACCGTTCTTTGACACCTCAGGACGCGTACTTGTTTTACTGTTTATCATCCACGTTTTTACTGCCATATGAGGCTACACTCCAGACAAATAGTCTCAGGAAAAAACACTTGAATTAACTCAGCACGCTCACGATTATCCGGGTGCAGATTATCTGTGTACAGTTCGGCGATTTCTGAAAAAAAAAATAAAGAACGAAGCTTGAAGCATTCTGTAATAATTAGAACGAATATTTTGTATTTAGAACACGAATTTATGGTTGTGAACACGCAGATGACGACAACATCCGTGAGTGGTTAGTGATGCCTATGAAACGGGATCTGAGAACCTATGTGAGGCGAATATAACGAACATGCTGTGTTCGGGACAGGAAGAGAGCGAACAAGAGGCGATCGAGAAACGGAAATGCGTTGGGCTGTAATTAGAGTGTGCATGACAAAATTAGTTTGTTTCTAGCGATATTCTGACTCTTCGAAACATGAAAGCCGTCGTTATGAAAGAAAATGACTGAAAAAGAGAAAGAGAACAAATTGGACGATTTTTTTCCGAATATGAACCGAAAGCAAATGGTACGAAATAAAATGCGTTTTAAATGTAGAATTTGTCATTTTCCAGCGAGTAACGTGTACGTTATAAAACCGGCGATCAATTAATGTGACGTTGCATTTTTTGTAAGTATACTAAACAGTAGTTTCCGTTAAAAGCATATGTGTTTTATATTATACATGCAGTTCCAGGCTCGCATCAACCGAAATAATCGTAGTATGCTGTTTAATTAGTTAACTCATTTTTCTTTTTCGGGAACACTTTTCTTGCTATTGTCAGTGTGCAGTTTATCTCTCCTCTCATTCGTCAGTTAATTTTCTGTCCAAATAGTAAAACACGTCTACTACTTTAAATATCTCAAGTACTTATCTAATTCCCTCAGCATCACCTCATTCACTTCGACTATAATCCATTACCCTTGTTTTACTACATTTGATGTCCTTTTTATAACGGCTTATGAAGATACCACGTATGCAGTTCAACTGAGCTTCCATTTGTCGTCTTTCTGTCGTCTCTTCCAGCATTACAGTTTCCTGAGTAAACCTTCAAGATTTAATGTCTTCTCCTTGAACTTTAATTCGCCTTTGTAACAAATTACATTACATGTTGCAACGATATTAGCGATAAGATTAGTATGAACTTTATTTCGATGTCATAATTATCTGCGAGAATTTTAATTTTCTTTTGTTAAAAAATAGGTGAACGGATAATCAGTCTTCCTTCTTCTTGTTCGAGCCTCGCTACTAGAAGACCGACTCGTCCATTGTACGAGGAATATATTTAAGTCATTTACGACTTTAAGTTAGTAGCTGTAACCCTGCACACCTGTAATAATGAAAACTTTCGTATATTTTTTCAGCCTTTTAGATTAGTTGGAAGTCAGTTTGATGGCGCAAGAATCGCGCACCATAAGCACGCTATCGTATTCACGTTTCAGCATTCATAAGTCGAACCTGCAGTCTATGTTTTTATGCCGTTACCAATTAACAATAACACGGTTTTATGCCATCAAGTTTACTGCTTTCCATCGACGAATTCTGGGTCTATAGCAAAATTCGCATGAGCAATGAACTACTCTCACGCAGAAATATTTTATGCCGAAAGAGCCGTGTTGGGTAAATGTGTTTCTGTAATTTTCACAACTATATGTTTTCTCTTCTTTCTGGCAGTGTGATGTTTCCTTCCCTCACCAACGTTCCATCGACGAATTCTGGGTCTATAGCAAAATTCGCATGAGCGATGAACTACTCTCACGCAGAAATATTTTATGCCGAAAGAGCCGTGTTGGGTAAATGTGTTTCTGTAATTTTCACAACTATATGTTTTCTCTTCTTTCTGGCAGTGTGATGTTTCCTTCCCTCACCAACGTTTTACTTTTTATTTAAATTTGAAATCGAAAAAATTAGCACCTTAGAATGGAGGAAACATTACACTTTCAAATTCCTTGCTGGCTTCCTTTACTGATTATGTACACACGCTGAAGGGAGGAGGACATCCTAAAACCGTGCCTAGAGTCCTTTTCGACATGTCTAATTTATGTACAAGCTGAAGAAAACGTTTCGCTCCCTGTATTTTATCGTCGCTGTCTTCAGAATTCCAACGAGTGAATTCCAGTCAACATGGTCGAATTTTTTTCTGTAAATGTAGGTTTGTCATTTTGATGCTTCATATGACAGGCAGGACATAGTTCATTCGCTGGAGAGTGTTCCTGAAAGTTCCTTTCTCCAGACAGTGTTGTCAACATAAGAGGGTGAATTAGTAAGTATGACTAATTTAAACGAAACATCGGGAACACTGAGATTCTTTTCCTACTTTTACTGGAGTATGGACTGCGATGAATATTTATGAGGAGTTGAAATTGTGTGCTGTATCGGCTCTTGAACTAGAGCCCTCGCCTCTCGCAGAACGTGCGTTGCCAACTGCGCACCTGTGCACAGTCCGCGGTGCAGCTCAAAGCTTCAACTTTCGTTAGAAGTTCCAAAGAGAGCGCAGTTGAATCCGGGATCGCTTCTTTTTTCGGACTTGACTCTAACACCAGTGTGGTTGGGCGGTCTCTTTCTGCAGTATCGTGGTTTGGTGCCAAGGACGGCGATGGAACTCTTCTCAACATAATAACGCAATGATGAGGTCAATATTATGAATACCAACAAAGACGTGGCACCTGAAGCGATCGCACACAGAACCTGGGTTAAGGATCTCGAATCGTGTAGTGTTCCCTAATAACAAATAACAGTCCGTCTTGCTTTTGACCAAGATGGCTCGACTTACACATTCAGTGGTCGTTCTTAACTGTACAGAAGAATGATTGTTCACTGACACCACACACAATGTCTGATACTACTGATGGCTTCCTGTCATAGCGTTGTAATTCTGGCTTACTCGCCACAGCTGCTCATGTATCGAAGGAGACCGTAAGCGGTTCACAGAGCAGTAATTCAATCAATGACTCACTCACGTTGATGAATGCTAAGGTCGTCTTAGTGGTCTCACATCTGCCATTGTTTCCCTGATTATCTCCCTGTCATATGCTGGTAGCAATCGAGTGTGCCACCTCAGTAAAGTGATACTGTTTATCAAAAAGTACGATTGAGATGTCAATAGAAACCACTGTTTAACTGAACCTGTTGATCAAATCACAATAATATTGTCCTACATCAGAACAATGAGACAACACAGCCACGGTGCCCACTTAGGCGATACAGTATGAGATCGACATATGATGTGACTTGCGAAACAACCTGCGTTGGTGGAGGGCATAGATACGTAGTTCACAGTGGGATGAAAGCGATATCTTTGTTTCTCCACAATACACGGGGCTTGAAGAGGAAAGCCAAATTTCGAGTCCTGATGTGCCTCCAAAAATGTTTAATGTAAATGAAGCAAAGCTACTTCTGTCTACTTTGTTCCCTAGTAAATGTTTTACATATTGCATAAAAAGTTTAAAAAAGCACAATTGTTAGATTCGCATATGTCCTCCGTTATGCATTATTTCTCATCTGATTCTAAGGAAATTATTCAGTAAAAATGATGTTTTTCGTATCATACATAGTGAACAAATTTCTTTTTGCTGTTGGCCACGCTTCGACGTGAAGTAAATCACTGTGCACATTTTGAAAAGTTTTCACAGAAAAATGAGTCTCTGGCCGGTTAATGTTTGGTACATTTTACATCACACATAGCCATGTATAAAATCTAGGTAACATACAGAAATTATTGCTAACCCTGGAAGCAGTTCCGTACCTTCTTTCCACTCTCAAATAAATATGTGGTACATATGAGAACGAAATCTTTCGCGACGTTACTGTTGCACAAAACAGTCTCGGACTTCTTACCGCGTCAGTTCCGGGTAAAATCTCGAAGTTTCGAAGATTACATCCTCGGTCTTCGTTAGGAGCAATTGACTGTCAAAACTGCATATTTTTTTCTTTATTGTAATTTCAGTTACGCACAACGAGGGCAGGTTGGCAGCGGATAAAAACCGTTCTTCAGCCAGAGGTTACATAAACTGTATTTAAAGATGGTTAAAACACATAAAAGGTGACAATGACAAATGGTTTTGCAAAAAATACATAGAATGACGATCTTGACGATTTTACTAAAATCTTCTGCTGTGGTGGTCTTATATAGCGCATAGACGACTTCTGATTGATCGGTAATTACGTCATGCCTTCGCAGATGGTGTCAACGTCGGCGTTGGTGGCGTCACCAGTCCGGCCGAAGTCAAACATTGCGGGGAATATCTCTGGCTCTTCTTTGCCCCGAAAGCTCGCTTCCATGCACCGCTGAGATTATACCCGCTGTCACGGTTGAAGATCTCACACGTTCTTATTTCTGCAGCCTCTTTACCTACAGAATCCCAGTATTTAGAACCCCGGGATAAAACGTTATTTTCGTTAAATAGTATTTTATTTATATTCGCGAGTCTGTGCTCAGCAACTGCAGATTTCTCCAGTTGTCGATTTTAACAGCGGTCGGAAACGGCGAGGGCGGGCTGACCGATGTAATTCCTTCAGCTCTCACAGGGGTGTTATAAATCTCAAAGATCCTGAGGCCGAGCTCGTCATTAACAGAGCGTAGCACTTCCTTTATGTTCTTAGGAGATTGGAAAATACACATTGTATCTCGTCTTCCCAGGAGTCTGCCTATTTTTCTGGCTACAGCTCCGCAGAAAGGAAGGAATGCAAGCGATGGTTCAAAAATGGTTCAAATGGCTCTGAGCACTATGGGACTTAACTTCTGAGGTCATCAGTCCCATAGAACTTAGAACTACTTAAACCTAACTAACCTAAGGACATCACACACATCCATGCCCGAGGCAGGATTCTAACCTGCGACCGTAGCGGTCGCGCGGTTCCAGACTGTAGCGCCTAGAACCGCTCAGCCACCCCAGCCGGCCTGCAAGCGGTGGCTGTTCACGTGAATGTTCGACAGCTTCACGTTTCCTTTCCTTGGAGCACGTTTACTTCATACCACGTGACCCATAGCCGCTCTTGCGGAACACATACTTCAGTGGTCCTCGTCAGACGAATGTTTTTTACATGTGATACATGCCTGAGGCGAGGTTGGCGCACACGAGGCTATTGCCACACGCTATGCTAGCGCACCTGCTTTGTGTTTCTCTTTTCTGTACGCCGCTGGTAAAAGCCGAAGCGTGCACTTGCAAGTGTGCTTTCAAGCTGGAAAAATGTTTGCACCTGTGCAGGATTCGGCATCCGCTGCTACACCATCGGTGATGACTGATCTCACTTCAGATCCAGTAATACTTCTTCCGAATACACCTCAAATTTAAACAGTTGTGGTGTAAGACGTCGTGGTCTCCTGACCTTCATTGCTTACATATTCCGCCCTCATAATCATATTCTGCACATCAAGACGCTTCATTCGAACCCAAACTCGATAAGATAAAGTCAATGTTGTATGAATTCATGCAAACGATATGCAAACAACAAGTAAGCACACCGTGGTTGAAATAGTCGAGGTTGACATACACACACATATTCAAGACACGATGGTCGCAGGGGCTTGCTTTTAGTTCTGGAGATGCAAATCACACGCCAGGGGGCTGGTCCCTTCAGAGGATGACTCAGCCTATCTATGTCGGCCGGTGACCACCCGTAGAGCAGACAGCGTTGGCCTGAGTGAAAGGAGGAACGACCCCGTGTTCGGCTTAAAAGCAAATTCTGGTACACTGTGTGTGAGCGGCCAGCCTACGCATTCTTTACACATACCACACAGTTTCAGAGATTTTCACAGGGAGACAGCAAACTCCAAACGCCAATGCTACGGATTTCTGGATTGGTCGCCTTAAACGAAACGTCATTCTCCCGTTTTAGAAGAGCAATGCTCATTGGCAGACGATATTTCTGACGCCTTGAGCTGAAGGAGTAATGGAAGAGACCAAAAGATATACCCCCTCACATCTGGCGTGGAGAGGTGCTGTTCCGTTGTCGCTCTTGGAGCGAGAACACGTAACGAGAGCGTGCGCGCTCGTACGTGTACTCAAAGAGCGAGGAACAAGTCTCTCCTCAGTACTTCACTGGGAGAGCACCTGTGTCAAGAGCAAATCGAAGTGCGACTCTATATTAAGAGTTGTTCACTGTGTTGGCCGACACACTTATTGTGCAGTGTGAATGGACAGAGTTATAGTTAAACGCCTGCGAGCGAATTTTTTAGTGGCATCACGGTGGACGGTGGACTAGTTATCTGACTGGTGTACCACGCCAATAGTTAGACTAGGGGCGAATAGCAGTCCTTGACTTCATCAAGGCGTAGGGAGAGTTTGATTGGCGAAGGTCAATCCAGATCGAACGAGAGTTATCTTATTTGTCAGCAGCGAGCGGCACAGACAGCAGGCATTGCAGCTTATGGTATTGTGCGCTACAGGTCTTGCGAGCCTCATATTTCCTCCACAACAGTACACTTCACTGCATTTCACACGCGACAGCCTCGACTGTACCTAGCAACATTCTAATGGATAATTATTCAAGTTGAGTAGGCGCTGCTCTCAGCCATTCTGTCAAGTCAATAACAATCTTAAACATTGTATAGAAATTTCATTAGCGAATCCTATCCTTGAGAGGTAACTTCACATTCCGAAAAGAACCCGGAAATAACGTGTTAAGTTCATAACTAAAAGTGCCATTGTGATTTCTCAGAATTTTTGCAAAATAAATTATAATTTTCGTTAGTTTCATGTTTTTCTTACACTAAGTAGCACTACTCCAGTACCCAAGTATCCCGCAAGTTACGTAAGAAATTTTGTGAATTTTTGTGTCATTTCCTTACAGTGGACGACTCCAGAAGATATTTATTGCTGAAAATTTTTGACGCATTTGTCTTTACAACGATAGGAGCATCTCTCTGACTTCTGTAGTAGAGTGGGGGTGGAAATTGCATCTTGCAGGAGCCACAGGGTAAAGGGTACATCTCAGATTCATTTGTTGTGCAGAATAACATCTCAGATCAATCCCGCGCTCACAGTGGAAATGCTGTCCTAGGTTTATTAACTTGTAACCATTACTTACATACGTACCACTGCGAATTAAGTACCATACTGGGTGGTCTTCATAAAAATCAACTTTTCATAGAAGCATTTTTAATGTCACTCAAACACTTGCACCGGTTTACCTTATTATAATGCGTAGTTTCTCAGCAAGAGAAATAGCAAGTCGAAAATTTTTGTCCTATTTTGTCAGAGCAGCTCATGCTAGTTGCTCTAAAAAGTGGAAACTGGTGGAATTTGTTTCCGCGCTGAGAGAGCTCTCGAGGAACCACAGCCGAAGTATGTTTGCTGTTTAGAGTAGTGTCCTGATGCACCCAGTACTTCTTTTTGTTTTTCAGTTTTATGGGCTTTAAACGATGGTAAGACATGATAACGTCCACTTCAGGACAGCTATTAACTATAACTGAAGCAGGAACGTGGTTCGTGCTCTCTTATTGTGTATCGTATCGCTCCAGGGACAACACGAGTGTAGCACGTATTAAGAGTCGCATGTCTCGGCCTTTGTTGCAACGTGTCGTGTGGCACAAAGCATCACTTAACTGGAGTAGCGTCTTAGTGTGACTAGTGCGCACAGATTAGAATCCACAGCAGCCACTGACGGATTTCTGACGTCTTACCGATCCCCGCCAACCACTGATGTGCCTTCATAGCTAGTGTCTCATATTGCACTCTGAATTGCCGTGAAGAGATTTCTTGGGACAAAATAAATTTAAATAAATGTTGCAACGGGTTCTCCTGCGATTACTAGCGTAAGTGAGCTGTCCTATACATTACGGGTTTGTTCAAACTTACTGTCGAGGGCACTTAGATTCTACAAAAATCTAGCAAAGAGATCACCATCCACCAACTCCCAGAGTTACCCAGTATCCAACTAATCCCTGTAACTGAGTTACTCCACTAAGTATCTAACAGGTAGTCACTTATGCAAGGTTAGTCTAGAGATGTCGTCTAACAATCTGCAACGGCGCGGATCCTTTCTTTCGACTGCAATATATACTCACTTTCGTTGGTGAACTATTATTAAACTCAGCTTTCCATGAAGCGGAGTACTATGCGGCTCAGCATCGAAAACCTGTCTCCAAACAAGCAGCACTACACGTGTCAGAACTGTGCATAAAACTTTCTGTTTCCTACTGCTTAGATGATTCATTCTATGAGGTCTGATTAAAGCTATTAAATAAAACACGTTCTTGTCTAAAATGTCTGTGCTATATTCTGATTTTAACGCCACACATGTTGCTACCAAGTCAGCCGTAACCTTGACGTACGAACATATACTTGCTCGCAGTTTCTACTGTAATGTTCAGCAACATAGCACATTCTCTCACTAGTAGCCAGCGTAACTACAAAACTCGCGACGTATTGTCCAAAGAACCACAACTATTATCAGTCAACTGGAAAGTTCAGACGATGTATACAAGTTTTATGTGCTCGCTCAGTACTACACAGTTCACCAATACTCAGTAATCTAAAGTTTATCAACTGCTACTGCGTAGCATGTTACCCGGAATTTTTCGAGCCGATCGAAAGGAAGTAAAAAAGTTCTCCATAATTCTCGATACTTCTTGAGACGTTGTTTGTACCCGATCTCATCACTTTCCGAGCCACTGTCCTTCTCAGCAAAAGCAAATTACAACTTTTTTACAAAGTTACGAGACCTAGACGCTTCACGTTACTAAAGCTGCATTATGACTCATCGAGATGAGAGCGCGTCGCGAGCGAAAATCTCTCCCGCTTCCAGAAAGCGCGACCGCTCACCTCTCTAATTGGCTGCAACATACTGTAGCAAATCACGTTCATAGCTTTTCGCTGACAGCGCGATAATTTCCTTCTAGGACTAATTTCCAACACCGAATTTTTCTTTAATCTTTTTCGAAACTCCGTATTTTCCGAAAAGCAAATGAACTCAAAATAATTTCAGCATTATTCTGAGAGATAGAAGGAAAGAATTTGTTTCTGGAAGCCTTAAACTGGCAGCTTTACGTTCAGCATTTCTTACCATGTGTGCGAATCACTGCTCGATTACACAAATGATTCATACACTCATTGATCATTAATTATTTCAAATTCCAACGTACATACGTCACATGTACAGGTTGATATTCGTTTGACCTATGGCAGCGCCATCTAGCGGGCCAACCATAGCGCCATGTGGTTTCCCCTTCAAGCTAGACAAGTTTCGTTCTTTGCAGTTTTTTCGTTTGTTGCTTATTTCGTTAGATATTTGGCCCGGTCACTGTCAATGGACCACCCTGTATAATGCGTTCAACCCATCACTTACTCTGACAGCAACACAAATGAAAATAATAATGTCAAAGAAATGAGGATAATAATTACTCTTTAAAAAGTGAAAACATTAGTTAACTCACCAGTATTCCGTTATGAACAAAATAATGTTTAATTAAGTTTTTAGCTACAAGGTGTTTAAGTCATCCACTATTGTAATTATGAAATAGAATTTAAAAATTCTATAAGGTACCTCAAAATTATGCGCTGGTTTCTTGTGAATTCCTTTATTGTGTCTTGTCATCACGTGTTTCGAGATTATCCCACCATCTGTTTTCACGTACTGTATGTGTTGCAAGAGTCTTGTAATGGTCATTACAATAACACAATAGTCAAGAGTAATAAAACGTAGATGTCCCATACATACCATTGAGTACATACTCTATGTGATCAAAAGTATCCGGACACCTGACTCAAAATGACTTACAAGCTCGTGGCGCCCTCCAACGGTAATGCTGGAATTCAGTATGGTGTTGGCCCACCCTTAGCTTTGATGACAGCTTCCTCTCTCGCAGGCATAGATTCAATCAAGTGCTGGATGGTTTCTTGGGCAATGGCAGCCCATTCTTCACGGAGTCCTGCACTGAGGAAGAGTATCGATGTCGGTGGGTGAGGCATGGCATGAAGTCGGCGTTCCAAAACATTCCAAAGATGTTCTATAGGATTCAGGTCAGGACTCTGTGCAGGCCAGTCCGTTACAGGGATGTTATTGTCGCGTAACCACGCCGCCACAGACCGTGTATTAGGAACAGGTTCTCGATCGTGTTGAAAGATGCAATCGCCATCCACGAATTGCTCTTCAACAGTGGGAAGCAAGAAGGTGCTTAAAACATCAATGTAGTCCTGTGCTGTGATAGTACCACGCAAAACAGCAGGGGGTGCAAGCCCCCTCCATAAAAAACATGACTACACCATAACACCACCGCCTGCGAATTTTACTATTGGCACTACACACGCTGGCAGATGACGTTCACCGGGAATTTACCATACTCACAGCCGGCCATCGGATCGCCACATTGTGTACCGTGATTCGTCACTCCATACAACGTTTTTAGATTGTTCAGTCGTCCAATGTTTCCGCTCCTTACACCAAGCGAGGCGTCGTTTGGCATTTACCGGCCTGGTGTGTGGCTTATGAGCAGCCGCTCGACCATGGAATTCTAGTTTTGTCACCTCCCGCCTAACTGCCACAGTACTTGCAGTGGATCCTGAAGCATTTTGAAATTCCTGTGTGATGGTCTGGATAGATGTCTGCCCTCTTCAACTGCCGGCTATCTCTGTCAGTCAACAGACAAGGCCAGCCTGTACGTTTATGTGCTGTACGTGTCCCTTCACGTTTCCACTTCACTATCACATCGGAAACAGTGGACCTAGGGATGCTTAGCAGTGTGGAAACCTCCCGTACAGACGTATGACACAAGTGACACCCAATCATCTGACCATGTTCGAAGTCCGTGAGTTCTGCGGAGCACCCCACTGTGCTCTCTGACGATGTCTACTGACTACTGAGGTCGCCGATATGTAGTACCTGGCAGTACGCCTTCATGGAGTTGCCTAGAACTTTGTAGCTGTATAGCTGAAGGACGTTACTACTGTACGTTAAAAAGCAGCACGTAAGGAGCAGATAAAGGATCGTATTGATAGTAGGTGCTAATCCTTACTGTTAATGAAGAAATCACATATTCAGGTGGGAAGCTAATAGGCGGTTGTCCGAATATTAGGCAGACTACACTACTTTCTTGCATGCACTTCTCTGTGTTGGAGACATACGTAAACCACAACCTGGTACAAATTTTCATACAACTGGATGTGGAACTGGGTGCACGGAACTAATCAGGTTTCCAGTGCGGATATTTTATCAAATTAACTTCAAGTACAAGTTATTGATAAAATTAGGAAACGGCATTTGAAGCTGACGGCCGAACAATTCTACTGCCGCGAACATACACTGCTCGTAAGGTCCAAGAAGATAAGATACGTGAAAATTTGGGCTCATACGGAGTCATATAGACAGTAGTTTTTCCCTCGATCTACTTGCGATTGCAACAGGAAAGGAAATGACTACTTGTGGTACAGGGTATCCTCCCCCACGCGCAGTACGATGGTCTGCGGAGTATCTACGTAGGTGCAGATGTACATGGTTTCAGTGTACTCGAGGTGTGAGCCGCGCATCGACCATGTACAGCTTACACTACATACTCGCATATTACTTCATAATATGTGATACATATGCCTGTCAGCTTCTCGTTGCTCCACTCTTTGATACACCCAGTGAAGAACTACCTCGCTGCCAGATGAGGCAACAGCCAAACAAAGAAACGCATAAAAATGACAACTATACAGATAATACGTTTTTTCCCGCAGTAATTTCTCAGTTTTGTAAGGCTGCTACATTAGGATATGGACACAAACCGGGACGAGTCTGGAACCGCAAGACCGCTACGGTCGCAGGTTCGAATCCTGCCTCGGGCATGGATGTTTGTGATGTCCTTAGGTTAGTTAGGTTTAACTAGTTCTAAGTTCTAGGGGACTAATGACCTCAGCAGTTGAGTCCCATAGTGCTCAGAGCCATTTGAACAAACCGGGACGTCAGTTTGCACGATACACACGGGGGTAATGTGGGCTGCCTACCTCCCAGGTAACTAACTCTCAATTTTCCAGCTAGAACAAAGTGAATTCTGCATTAAAAGGGAATGACAGCCCTTATTACGAAGACGACCTTTTATACGGCACCTTAAGATACAGTCAAAGCTTGCTTTAAGTCTAAGTTCAAATAGTACTATTAAAGATTGTTGAGCGAGGTCGCAACCAGCCACAACTATTTTTCAAAGAAAACTTCAGCTCATTGCCATGAATGGTCTACGGCAGCTACCCTCATCTTCAGATGGAAACGCTTGTTTTATTAACATTCAATCATATATTATTACTGAATTCATATGGGCAATATAAGAACAAAGCGTCGTTCACAGTTAAACACCGCAGGAGCAAACGAAATGCCACTGACGAAACTGACAGCGTAATAAACGAGCTGCAGACAACTGAAGACAGGCAGATTGGTCCGAAACCGATGATGACAATGAAATATAAGTTTTTTAGATGGTTATCTTTGCCTGTATACCAAAACCTGGTGCTTTATCGCAAGCTATTTCCCGCTTATACGAAGGCTGTTCGGAAAGTAAGATCCGATCGGTCGCGAAATGAAAACCACAGTGAAAATCAAAAATTTTTTATTCGCAGCAGTTAGCGACACCTTCCAGCTACCTCTCTAAATAGTCGCCGCTCCAATGTAGACATTTGTCGTTGCGTTGTACAAACTTTCCAGTACCCTCGTTACAGAAAGCAGCCGCCTGTGATTTCTGCCAGTTCTCTACGCTGGTCTGCCTTTCGTTGTTTGTGCGAAAATGTTGTCTTGGTAGCCAGCTGTTCACATGAGTAGAGATGAACAACGGAAGGAGCCAGTTAAGGGCTTCCCATCGAAAACGCTGCAGGAACGTCTTCATTGCCCCTGCAGAAAGAGATTGAATTTTTTCCTGAAGAAACAAACGCATGCGATTTATGTTATGTGGGCTGCACAGTCAAAATCTCTCACCAGATCCTAATACTTGGCGGGAGACACTGTTGTTTTAGGAATTTGTACGTCATCACTTTGCGCTCTGAACTAAAAGAGAGACGTGAAGTGATCGACAGGCACACAAAAGACACTGCCCACCACATCTGTGCATAGCATTCAATTAACAGCACATCAAGTTGGTGCCAGGGTACTTCCAGCCACTTTCTCTATAGCGAATAGCCAGTATGACTTCTATATCAATATTTATTTATTGCTATTTTCATACTGTCTAAAATTAGATAATGTTTATAAGATTCTTCGAACTTGTTTCTTGATATGATTAATAACTAAGTTACATTTTAGCAACAATTTATTGGTAACAATAATAATAATAATAATAATAATAATAATAAAATGAGGATTAGATAATGATAAACATATTACCTACGAGGAGGAATATTGAGAGAAAATGTAAACAAATAGACGTTTAAAAAGAAAATATGAACAGTAAATTTAGCAGTAAGAAACGTTATAAGCAAAATTCAAAACAAGACTGTTAGAAAGAAGATTGTCACCTAATAAAGTTGTGGGCTCCGCTTTTCATGAGTAAGAAAGATAATTTCCAATGTACGGTAAACAATGTCGTGTTAATTGTTATCACAGGATCACGAGAAAAATCTCCGCCAATCTACCGCTGTACGGTTGTCGAACGCCAAAGTCCACGCATTAGCTACGTAAATTTCGGTAGGAAATAACTTGATCCCAGGGTCCCTGAGTGCACATAGTTTTTGAAGGCAGACGTAGAAAATCTTTACAGTGAGCATCAAACATCAGGACTCGTTTCAGCCGGCCGCTGTGGTCGAGTGGTTCTAGGCGCTTCAGTCCAGGTTCGAATCCTGCGTCGGGCATGGATGTGTGTGATGTCCTCAGGTCCATAGTGGCCAAACGGCAGTTACTTTTATTCTGAAGAAGGTTGGGTTATCCCGACTGAAACCTAGGTAAATCTAAGTAATCTGTGCAACTTCGGCTGTTGATTTTTAAAATTAAAATTAATATTTACACAGTTGCTGACAGGGCCGCGAAATGTTGAAAATATTTACCTACTTCTTTGTTTCCTTAGTCAGAGAAGGAATTAGACTATATGTCCGGAAAAAATTCCATCACACAGTTACGTTTTTGTAAAACATCTTTATTATTTAGGGTGAGGGTCACGGAGTCTTGCGACATCGGCAGTTTCTTACAGCTTGCTAACAGACTGAATTGTTCCACTACACTGCACCATATTGAACACAGTGGTCTTCAATCTATTTGTTGAAATGTAGTCCAGTATCTAATATCGACATATAATAGCAGTTATCCACTATTAAGACGCTAAAGTCTAATGTAATTCAAGTTACCAACACAATTCAGCAGTGTTCACGTCATTTACATACAGTTAACTACCATAACGCGTTACCATCTCAACTAAATGGAGGAGGACGTGTACGTTGTCCGACCTTCCACTTTTATTTATCTATATGCTAGATTATACATATCACCTTAAATGCCCAACCATAAATGCATTTTGAAAGAGGAAATTATTCTCGTCACTCGCATAAATACAGGGTGATGTATAAACTCTAGGGATTGATCGATGAGAGGAACGGAACAAAAAAGTTCTAACGATCTTATTTCCGGAAATGCATAGTTTCCATCCTAGAGACCACTTATTCAGTCATACTGTACAGAGACCGGTCAAATACGCGCTGTACCAAGCAGCCACATTTAAAGTATGTTTTGGAAATGGTTTCCTTGCGCCTCAACGCATGCGTGCACGCACCGTTGCATGTTCTGTCTCACACGTTCACATCGGCCAGGCTGCATCCGAACAGTGTCAAAGGCAACATGAATACGCCGCCCCAGTATCTCCACATCTGGGACGGACTCTACGTACACGATACTTTTGAGATGGCCCCATAACCAGAAATAGCACGGACTGAGATCCGGTAGACAAGAAAACCAAGCAATGGGCCCCCTCGTCCGATCCATCGACCAGGGAAACCACAATTGGGATGCGCGGCGAAGTGGACTAGAGCACCATCATGTAGAAGCCACATAATCCTTCCAGTCATCAATGGCATCTGTTTCAGAGGGGGAGGCAAATTCACTCGCAAGAAACGCCGATAGTTCAGCCTATTAGGTGGCGTGGAAGGAAGACTGGTCCCAAAATACGGTCGCCAATTATCCTGGCCAACACATTCCCACTGCACCGATGGTGATGATTCGATGTCACCATGTCATGGGGATTTTGCAGTACCAATCTACTGTGACTGTTACGAAAGCTGAAGCTACCACACCTCGTAAAGGTGGCCTCATCTGTGAATAGGATGGATGACACAAATCCCGGTATTGCGATTGCCTGGTGAAGAAACCTGTGACAAAACTGCTCCCGATGTGGAAAGTCTGTTTCTAGCAAGCCCTGAACTCACTGTAAGTGATAAGGGTAGTAGCAATTGTCTTGGAGAATGTTCCACACAGTCGTGTGGCTTACCCAGCACTGGCGGGCCAACTGCCTGGTACTGACACGGCGGTCGCCTTGCACAGTGTTAATCACATTTTCCTCCAAGTATGGTGTCCGAACATTTCGGGTACGTCGTTCATCATTTCCTGCTTACTGAAACGGCCCTATCTCATACAAACGGCGAAACAGTATTGCAAAAATTGAATACTGTGGTTGTCGTTATATCTACATACATACTCCGCAATCCACCATACGGTGCGTGGCGGAGGGTACCTCGTACCACAACTGGCATCTTTTCTCTCTCTTCCACTCCCAAACAGAACCAGGGAAAAATGACTGCTTATATGCCTCTGTACGAGCCCTAATCTCTCTTATCTTATTTTTGTGGTCTTTCCGCGGAACGTAAGTTGGCGGCAGTAAAATTGTACTGCAGTCAGCCTTAAATTTCCTCAGTAGCGATTCACGAAAAGAACGCCTCCTTTCCTCTAGAGACTCACACCCAAGTTCCTGAAGCATTTCTGTAACACTCGCCTGATGATCAAACCTACCAGTAACAAATCTAGCAGCCCGCCTCTGAATTGCTTCTATGTCTTCCCTCAATCCGACCTGACAGGGATCCCAAACGCTCGAGCAGTACTCAAGAATAGGTCGTATTAGTGTTTTATAAGCGGTCTCCTTTACACATGAACCACATCTTCCCAATATTCTAATAGTTAACCGAAGACGACTATCTGCCTTCCCCACAACTGCCATTACATGCTTGTCCCACTTCATATCGCTCTGTAATGTTACGCCCAAATATTGAATCGACGTGAGTGTGTCAAGCGCTGCACTACTAATGGAGTATTCAAACATTACAGGATTCTTTTTCCTATTCATCTGCATTAATTTACATTTATCTATATTTAGAGTTAGCTGCCATTCTTTACACCAATCACAAATCCTGTCCAAGTCATCTTGTATCCTCCTACAGTCACTCAAGGACGACACCTTCCCGTACACCACAGCATCATCAGCAAACAGCCGTACATTGCTATCCACTCTATCCAAAAGATCATTTATGTAGATAGAAAACAACAGCTGACCTAGCACACTGGGGCACTCCAGATGATACCCTCACCTCCGATGAACACCCACCATCGAGGACAACGTACTGGGTTCTATTACTTAAGAAGTCTTCGAGCCACTCACATACTTGGGAACCAATCCCATATGCTCGTATCTTAGTTAGGAGTCTGCAGTGGGGCACCGAGTCAAACGCTTTCCGGAAGTCAAAGAATATGGCATCCGTCTGATACCCTTCATCCATGGTTCGCAAGATATCATGTGAAAAAAGGGCGAGTTGTAATTCGCAGGAGCGATGCTTTCTACAGCCGTGCTGATGCATGGACAGCAAATTCTCTGTCTCAAGGAAATTCATTATACTCGAACTGAGAATATGTTCGAGAATCCTGCAACAAACCGATGTTAAGGATATTGGTCTGTAATTTTGATGATCTGTCCTTCTAGTCTTCTTATATACAGGCGTCACCTGCGCTTTTTTCCAGTCGCTCGGGACCTTACGTTGGGCAAGAGATTCGCGATAAATGCAAGCTAAGTAAGGAGCCAATGCAGTAGAGTACTCTGTGTGAAACCGAATTGGAATCCCATCAGGACCTGACGATTTATTTATTTTCAACCCATTCAGCTGCTTCTCAACCCCAGGGATGCCTATCACTATGTCCTCCATATGGGAATCTGTACGAGACTCAAACGGCGTTATGTTTGTTTGATCCTCCTGCGTGAAAGATGTCTCAAATGCTAAATTTAAAATTTCAGCTTTCGTTTTGCTGTCTTCCGTTGCCAGGCCAGACTGATCAGTGAGTGACTGGATGGAAGCCTTCGACACGCTTACCGATTTTACGTAAGACCATAATTTCCTTGGGTTTTCAGCAAGATCTTTTGCTAAGGTATGACGGTGGCAGTGGTTGAATGCTTCGCGCATCGTTATTTTTACAGCAGCACGAATCTCTACTAACTTTTGCCTGTCCTCATTCTCCCGGTCTTTCTTGTACCCCGAGTGCAACTGCCTTTACTTCGTGAGCATTCTCCGAATGGCGCTGTTAAACCACGGCGGGTCTTTTCCGTCCGTAACCCACTTTTTCGGCACATACTTGTCCAATGCGTGATTTACAATGTGTTTAAAATTTGCCCATAATTCTTCCACGTCCATCGTACCGGAAGTAAATGAAGTCGATTCAGCCGGCCGGTGTGGCCGAGCGGTTCTAGGCGCTACAGTCTGGAACCGCGCGACCGCTACGGTCGCAGGTTCGAATCCTGCCTCGGGCATGGATGTGTGTGATGTCCTTAGGTTAGTTAGGTTTAAGTAGTTCTAAGTTCTAGGGGACTGATGACCTCAGAAGTTGAGTCCCATAGTGCTCAGAGCCATTTGAACCATTTTTTGAAGTCGATTCATTTACTAAGCAAACACCATGTCGGCAAGCTCTCGATTCGAAAACGGAACCACTACGTTCAACGTTGTATCACATGCACTGCGAGGTAAGTCAGCAAGAGAAATGAATCGGTCACAGCATTACCAGCTACTACGGTAGGAGAGGGCGCAAGGGCATGACGTACGAAGAACAATACCAGCCTTTAGGAGAAAAACATGCATACTGTAACTGTGGCTGCATGGTACAGCGCGTATAAAGACCACAGTCTTTGTGACAAAGTATGATTTAATAAATGGTCTCTAGCGTGGAAACCATGAATTTCCGGACATAAGTTCATTAGCCCTCTTTTGTTCCGTATCCTCTCACCGATCATTCCCTAGAGTTCGTACACGGTAGAAAAAATTACCTTGTGTAGGTAGCTGACTTCTATGTTTCAGACCTCGTCAGTGTGTCCTGTTCTTTTACATACAGCCTCCTACATCTTTTTAAACGTATCTGTAAAATATTCTTGTCTCCTAGACTGCGTGGCTAGTGGACTAACCACTCGTTGACAAGAGTCGACGATAGCACACCCTGCTGAGGGAACATAAGCGCACCGCACAAAATATCAGTCTAACCGTTAAAAGCGCACCCTGGTCGCTTTGGAGCAGTGATAATCGTATGAGGCTGGTGACCCGCCATGATAAACGAGCTCACTATTGCGCCGCTTGTGGAACACGGGAACGCGAGTGAGTCCCGGATCAAAAACTTTGGTGGATTAACGACGAGGGCTCATGAGCCAGCCAGCTTGGATGTGATTTTAGGCGGTTTTCACATCCACTAAGGTGAATGCCAGGCTGGTACCCATGTTGCGTATTAGGTACACTTTTTGAAACGTTACCGTATTTTTAGACGAGATTTACACAGACAGATGGGGTACGCAGATTCTTTACAGGAGCAGTCGTGGCGTTGAAAGGGCATCCGCCCACCAGATGGCATTAACGTCGTCAAAACCGATGTAACAATATCGACCCCGTGTGGAATCGTGAAAGAAAAGAGGAGGAGGAAGGGAAGTATAAGATGGTGTAGAAATGGTAGAAGGTGGTCACGTAACCCTCCATCGCTGACGTATGTTATAGCAGCGCTGCGGTGTGTATCTGCCAGTCGGTAGCATGGCATCAGCGCACTAAGATCGGTCGACAAGGGGAAGCGAGAGAATGGCAGGAAGGAATTATGGTAACGTGACCATACTCTGAATGAAAATGCCCGATGAGTCTATTAACACAGACTGTCAATGCCTCAAAAAGAAAGGGTGTACAACTCGCAGTCATGTATCATGGCGTAGGAACAGTGGTCATAAAAGAGATCCCAACCGAGAAGCGAGAGCCACTTCCTCTCGAAGGTAACCGGTTTCTAAACCGTCAGGAGTTGATGGTGTCAGTGAACGCAAGTCCAAATCAACCAGTTTGCGAGTGAACGCTGTGGAGAGAACTGCATGCAATGGACATGTGGAATCGGACACCTAAAAAAGCAATTACCCGCAGCGGTACATAAAGCTGTATGCTATGGGCCATACAACGCAGAAACTGGACAGCAGGTAACTGGAGTCGTGTAGTGTGGCCAGACGAGTCGCTATTTGAGCTCTTTTCAAGACACGAGATGCCGAGAGCAACTACCGTCTAACGAGGGATTAACCATCAGTGCCTGGAGGGTGTAGTTCAGGCCGGAAGTGTTTTTGTTAAATGTTGGGGGTGTTTTTGTGTCACGGCATGGAGATTTACATTCCGGCTATGGTGAACACAGACCAAGGTGTTTACTTCAACACCTACAGTGATCAGATGTTGTCCTTTCCTCTACATTTGCACGATGAATATGCTTTGGACACTTCCGTCTTCGAAAATTACAATGGCACTGTTCACAGAACTGCTTGAGTAATTTTTGGTTTGACAAACATTCAGGCTTCTTATCGCACCATGACTGGCTCGCTAAATCAGCCGATCTTAATATGGGGTCCTGCCAACTCGTCTCTTATAGGGTGCCTAAAGGATGCTGCTTTCTCGGATAGCTGTACAACAATTCAAGCTAAACTTCGATTTACAGTGGTGTCGAAAGCGATGGGCGAGATGCACATAACCATTGTTCTTCACTATATACAACGTCCATGCAAGTAATGGATATGGATCACAAGACCGGGTCTACTTCTGTCCGTCTTCTACTGTCCCGCCGAGGCTGGCAGGAGCGGCGCTTATATTCTCTTCTTGTAGAGGCCGCTCCTGTCGTGGAGCGGTCCTAGTCAGCGTACTATTGGCTGACGTCGTCTCACAGCCCTCTCTGCTCTTACGTTGTTCATCTTCGTGCCAGCGCTTGTCGCTACGGCAGAACACTTCATGCAACAGAAAATGTCTGGGACAGTGCCGCTTCTGGAACAAAGGTCCCATTGTTCTCCTTGTGTAAACAAAATCGCCACTTGGCCTAGCCTTCTTATATAAACAAACCGGTGTAATTTATGATCCTCACGTAAACAACCTGTTCACTTGTGCTCATAGTTATGTTTACACAAGTGTAATTTATGACCAAATCTATAATTACCATAATTTATGGCCCAAAGTAGCCTCCTCCCCTCCCCCACTCCTGTAAGCCAATTGTATAAATGTCAGACTGGGCTGAATTGTCATAATTAATATAATTTATAACCCAAAAATGACGCCAGACACTCTGACACTACAGCTGATGTGTGAAATGCTAGTGATATTTGCAGTTTCGATATGCATTTTGCCGCAGAGTGCTGTAGCCAGTGACATTTTCTGCAAGCAGTTCAACGTATGACTATCTACCATTACTGTTTACAGTTTTCAGGCTATCTGTTACAATTATTCTGATTTGCTCTCAGTATTCCAAATACTCATTTTTAAAGATTGTCATCGAAGTAAACATGAAAAAGTTTTACGTTTACCACCAAAAAGCGCTATTGAAACGAGTACACTGATATTCCAATAATGCTTCTTAGACTTCAGCAAAGCCTTTGACACTGTCGACTTCGCTGTTTTACTTGTCAAGCTTAGAGGTGAAAATTTATCACCAAATGCACTTTAATGTTTTTGCTCTAACCTGACCTTTCGCCAGCAGTGCGAAACGTCTGGGACCATTAAGTCACAGTGGAGGCGGGTAGTACCAGGTGTCGCCCAGGGTTCGATATTAGGTCGTATACTCTTTTCGTTGCAGATAAGTGATGTGTCTTCTGTTTTATCCCACTGCAGATACGAGTACCACATGTACGCTCATGACTTCCATTTGCAGCTAAGTGCAAAACCGATACACCTGAACACAGCTATCGACAATCTCAGTACCAACCGGTGTGCGTTATCAAAATGGGCGCAGGATACAAGGTTGAAGTTCAACCCATTCAAAACCTAAGTGGGGCTGGTTGGTCATTCCAGGCGCATTGGCCAGATGTATCGTCAATCCATCTATAACCCTAAATGGGACAAATATCAACTTCTCTGCTTTAGCAAAGAGTCTAGAAGTGATACTAGACGAAAATATAAATGGGACTGAGCAGGTAACTGCAGTGTGCAAGAAGGCATCAGCATCTCTCCATGCCATACAAAAATATGAAAAGCTCTTCTCTCTTGAACTGAAAAAGAAACTTGTACAAACACTTATACTGCGATGTTATCCTCCAAGGCTTTTGTCAGGAAAGCTCACGGCGCCAGGAACTGGCCATGAATGCCTGCTTTCGATATATCTGAGATGTTCGACTCTTTGATCATGTTTCACCATCATATGCATAGCTATCCTGGCTGTGTGCAGCCAAGCGCACAAATGTCCATACCCTCTGCCTCGTCTGTCTGACCTACGAACACTGTCCACCATATCACTCCTCGACCATAACGCTCTGGTCTTAACTACACGGCAGAAACAACCGTGCCCATCAGAGCAAAATCCTTTCTTCCCACTCCATAGTTCAGCCACTTTTCGAAGTCCTTCTCAGTGGCAGGAACCCTACTCTGGAATAACGTGCCACATTGTAGTAGAGAACTGAATAACCTCTCCAGTTTCAGAACTAATGACACATGTACTAAAGCAACAATAAGGATTACCATTGTCCCTGTACACACTCGTTGCCCTTTCACATCCTTATTTCCAACCACATCTTCCTCGTGACTCAGTATTCTTAAATGGTGCAATATCCTTAAATATCCTTTCCTCAGAACTTTCTTTATCACAAAAGATCTATCTTGTACACTTCTAAATACTTTTTATATCTGCCATTATTATTATTATTTTTATTATTAGTATTACTATTATTATTATTGTCATTGTTCTTCTTACTATTATCGCTATTAGTGGCAGCATCTGCAGTAGCACAAGTACTGCTAGTATTAACTTTATTATTTCATAGGCAATATAATGTACTCAAACTGTCACTTCAGACACTCAAATCATTTTAATACTGTTTGCCGTATTAAAATTATTGTGTCTTAGGAAACTGTGCCACCCCCCACTCCCACCCGCCCCCCATGAACCATAGACTTTGCCGCTGGTGGGGAGGCTTGCGTGCCTCAGCGATACAGAGAGCCGTACCGTAGGTGCAACCACAACGGAGGGGTATCTGTTGAGAGGCCAGACAAACGTGTGGTTCCTGAAGAGGGGCAGCAGCCTTTTCAGTAGTTGCAGGGGCAACAGTCTGGATGATTGACTGATCTGGCCTTGTAACACTAACCAAAATGGCCTTGCTGTGCTGGTGCTTCGAACGGCTGAAAGCAAGGGGAAACTACAGCCGTAATTTTTCCCGAGGGCATGCAGCTTTACTGTATGGTTAAATGATGATGGCTTCCTCTTGGGTAAAATATTCCGGAGGTAAAATAGTCCCCCATTCGGATCTCCGGGCGGGGACTAATCAAGAGGTACTTGAGGGCAATAATATGGAAATGGAAGAGGATGTAGAGGAAGATGAAATGGGAGGTATGATCCTGCGTGAAGAGTTTGACAGAGCACTGAAAAACCTAAGTCGAAACAAGGCCCCGGGAGTAGACAACATTCCATTAGAACTATTGATGGCCTTGTGAGAGCCAGTCCTGAGAAAACTCTACCATCTGGCGAGCAAAATGTGTGAGACAGGCGAAATACCCTAAGACTTCAAGAAGAATATAATAATTCCAATCCCAAAAAAAACAGGTGTTGACAGATGTGAAAATTACCGAACTATCAGTTTAATAAGTCACAGCTGCAAAATATTACTGCGAATTCTTTACAGACGAATGGAAAAAATGGTAGAAGCCGACATCGGGGAAGATCAGTTTCGATTCTGTAGAAATATTCGGACACGTGAGGCAATACTGACCCTACGACTTATCTTAGAAAATAGATTAAGAAAAGGCAAACCTACGTTTCTAGCATTTGTAGACTTAGAGAAAGCTTTGGCCAATGTTGACTGGAATACTCTCTTTCAAATTCTGAAGGTGGCAGGGGTAAAATACAGGGAGCGAAAGGCTACCTACAATTTGTACAGAAACCACATGGCAGTTATGAGTCGAGGGGCATGAAAGGGAAGCAGTGGTTGGGAAGGGAGTGAGGCAAGGTTGTAGCCTCTCCCCGATGTTATTCAATGTGTATAGTGAGCAAGCAATAAAGGAAACAAAAGAAAAATTCGGAGTAGGTATTAAAATCCATGGAGAAGAAATAACAACTTTAAGGTTCGCCGATGACATTGAAATTCTGTCAGAGACAGCAAAGGACTTGGAAGAGCAGTTGAACGGAATGGACCGTGTCTTGAAAGGAGGATGTAAGATGAACATCAACAAAAGCAAAACGAGGATAATGGAATGTAGCCGAGTTAACTCGGGTGATGCTGAGGGAATTAGATTAGGGAATGAGACACTTAAAGTAGTAAAGGAGTTTTGCTATTTGGGGAGCAAAATAACTGATGATGGTCGAAGTAGAGAGGATATAAAATGTAGGTTGGCAATTGCAAGGAAAGAGTTTCTGAAGAAGAGAAATTTTTTAACATCGAGTATAGATTTAAGTGTATTTGTATGGAGTTTAGCCATGTTTGGAAGTGAAACATGGAAGATAAATAGCTCGAACAAGAAGAGAATAGAAGCTTTCGATATGTGATGCTACAGAAAAATGCTGAAGATTGGATGTGTAGATCACATAACTAATGACGGGGTATCGAATAGAATTGGGAAGAAGAGGAGTTTGTGGCACAACTTGACTAGAAGAAGGGATCGGTTGGTAGGACATGTTCTGAGGCATCAAGGGATTACCAATTTAGTATTGGAGGGCAGCGCGGAGAGTAAAAATCGTAGAGGGAGACCAAGAGATGAATACACTAAGCAGATTCAGAAGGATGTAGGCTGGAGTAGGTTCTGGGAGATGAAGAGGCTTGCACAGGATAGAGTGCATGGAGAGCTGCATCAAATTAGTCTCAGGACTGAAGACCACAACAACAACAACAGGAAACTTAGATGTATAAGAAAAGCCACTGTACAGTTGAAACTGGTCCGATGTACTCGCTTCGGCGGTACATATACTAAAATTGGAACGATACAGAGAAGCGCCGGCACGGTAGCTCGGCGTGTTCCGTCAGAGAGCCGGCTGGCCTCTGTAATAAAAAAAACTGAGTGGAAAGATCAACCACCGAACTTGAACAGGATGTCTTGCGACGTCCGCAACGACCAAACACAACGATCAATAACGATCAAAACACAAAAAAAATAAAAATAAAAAAATCATATGAGTTTAAGTAAATAAAAACATTTCGATGTTTTACAGTTAGGACCCTGCAACAAATACGCTTTTGATACATACTAAGTTTACGTTAACTTGTTATGAAGTTGTTCCTGCATTATTGATGTGTTAAAAACAATGAGTTCACCCCAAAGAAGTGTGACACGATACGTTTATAGTGGACTTGTAAATAACGGTGGGAAATCGAGAAAAATGCAAGTAGTAGTGCACACAAACGAAAAACATCGATAAATTACGCTGTAAACAATGTGCTACCAGAGCCAGTTTAAAAGTACTTGGAGAGTGTTGTGCTGTCAGTGGAGAAGCAGTAGCAGCCGAATCAGTCTGAGGCAACGGTTTGTGGGCAATAACATTCCTGAAATGGACTGGCCTACGTAGAGTCCCGACCTGATCCCAGTGGAACACGTTTCGAATGAGTCAGGACGTCGACTTCGCTCCAGACCGCAGCGTCCAACATGATTACATTCTCTGGTTTCGGCTCTTGAGGACGACTGTGCTGCCGTTCCTCTACTGAGATGCAGACACCTGATTGCAAGTGTTCCAAGCAGATTTCAAACAGTCGTAAAGGCGATGGGCGGTCAAACCACACATTAATGTCCACTAAGAAGTGTCCGGATACTTTTGATCACATAGTCTACGTTCGCAGATAGGCAGGGGGGTGGTGCAAAGTAGAGATGGGCAAGGTCGTTCATCCTTGGGAACTAGTTCACTGGTGATCGCTCTTTTTTGGGAATCGTTCACCGTTCACTGTGTTTGGTCTACGGTTCTAATGTAAAATTGAAAATTAGTAGCATAGGTGACTGAAGATGGTAGGCGCCGAGAGGGGGTACTTGCCTCCGTCCTGGAGTAATGAGTTTTTATTCACAACAGAATTCTCACAGACTTGTAATTTTCGTGATTCTGCAAAACATCTCGTTTAGCCAACTGTAGCGTTATGTGGACGATCGCAGTGAAATAATATAAGACAGCACACGAATAACCGGACTCGAGTACAGACTGCTCGCCAATTACGTACGATTTGTTGACCGCTACGACCAGAATAGATAAACATGTAATAATTAGGCATTGAAGAAATAACAAATAAGCTAATGCAAACAACTTCGAAACAATAGACGACGACTCTAAGCAACGGAAGGAGACCGACCGTTTCCCATTCCTGGGAACCATAAGTAGAAAGACGCGACCGAGACCGAGACAGACGGGAACGAGACCGGCCGACGTGCCGTTCGGGAGCGAGACCGACCGTTTCCCATTCTCTGGAACTATAAGTAGAAAGACGCGACCGAGACCGAGACAGACGGGAACGAGACCGACCGACGTGCCGTTCGGGAACGAGACCGACCGTTTCTCGTTCCCGGGAATTATAAGTTGAAAGCCATGACTGAAGTGAACCGTGAATGACCGTTCCTTAGAATTCGTTCCTCGCTCGTTCAGTTCATCTTGGTGAACCGTTCCTTTGGACCTGTTAGTTCGCGAACCTCCCATCTCTAGTGCAAATCATGTTTTGAGTAGTTTATATAATCTTTTCTGTAGTTTATAAACGTCACGCTCCTGGGTACGCTGAGCGCTCAGTAGGGTCACATCTGAAACTCACACTTGATTCCTCTCTGTGTGACGTGCACTGTGGCACCAGCACTTAGCGAGACAGCGACAGCACGGAGACCACCGGGTTCGCCGGCTGGCTGCCGCCGCGACAGCTGCCAAGGCAGGAGTCACGAGGCCGTCGCCGTTCCTTGTCTTTGTCATTCTGTGCGGACGGCCACGGCCGTGGCTTTGGCGCGGTCGATTGCTGAGAGCCGCCAGTTGCCAGCTGACGTGGGACATGCAGGCGCGCGGCAGTGGTCGGCGACCGGTTCGCGGGATCACGGCGGCTGCACTGCGCCGCACAGTGAACCACCTGTCAGAGCGCTGACCGACCGCCCGCCAGCTTCCGGGCTAGCGCTGGTTTATCCAGTTGGCTAAAGTTTACGAATTCACTTGACATGTGAGTAGTGATACCTGTTGTCTACCGTAATTTGTTTTGGCGATTTTATTCAAGCTTTCAAACAGTTGCGATTAGAGATGGAAAACTACTGTTAACAACTGCCAACATCAGGGTAGGAGGTAGATCCTCGGAGTAGTGAAGAAACTTAAATCAGTAATTCTTCCGGCCCAGATTGTATACCAAATAGATTCCTCTCGGAGTACGCTGATACAATAACGCCATACTAAACAATCATATACACTACTGGCCATTAAAATTACTACACCACGAAGATGACGTGCTACAGACGCGCCGCGCTGGATTAGCCGAGCGGTCTAAGGCGCTGCAGTCATGGACTGTGCGGCTGATCCCGGCGGAGGTTCGAGTCCTCCCTCGGGCATGGGTGTGTGTGTTTGTCCTTAGGATAATTTAGGTTAAGTAGTGTGTAAGCTTAGGAACTGATGACCTTAGCAGTTAAGCCCCATAAGATTTCACACACATCTGAACATTTTTTTGCTACAGATGGCAAATTCAACCGAGAGGGTTGGGTTGAGTTGTTTTGGGGATGGACACCAGACAGCGAGGTCATCGGTCTCATCGGATTAGGGAAGGATGGGGAAGCAAGTCGGCCGTGCCCTTTCCGAGGAACCATTCTGGCATTTGCCTGGAGTGATTTACGGAAATCACAGAAAACCTAAATCAGGATGGCCGGACGCGGGATTGAACCGTCGTCGTCCCGAATGCGAGTCCAGTGTCTAGCCACCAACCGACAGGAAGAAGATGCTGTGATATGCAAATGATTAGCTTTTCAGAGCATTCACACAAGATTGGCGCCGCTGGCGACACCTACAACGTCCTGACACGAGGAAAGTTTCCAACCGACTTCTCATACACAAACAGCACTTGACCGGCGTTGCCTGCGCTGTTGTGTTGCCTCGTGTAAGGAGGAAAAATGCGCACCATCAAGTTTCCGACTTTGGTAAAGGTCGGATTGTAGCCTATCGCGATTGCGGTTTATCGTATCGCGACATTGCTGCTGGCGTTGGTCGAGATCCAATGACTGTTAGCAAAATATGGAATAGGTGGGTTCAGGAGGGTAGTAAGGAACGC
Source organism: Schistocerca piceifrons (assembly GCF_021461385.2). Lineage (NCBI taxonomy): Eukaryota > Metazoa > Arthropoda > Insecta > Orthoptera > Acrididae > Schistocerca > Schistocerca piceifrons. The sequence goes on from NC_060144.1 coordinate 119,438,120, forward strand.
TGTGCTGGATCCCAACGGCCTCGTATCACTAGCAGTCGAGATGACAAGCATCTTATCCGCATGGCTGTAACGGATCGTGCAGCCACGTCTCTATCTGAGTCCACAGATAGGGGCGTTTGCAAGACAACAACCATCTTCACGAACAGCTCGACGACGTTTGCAGCAGCATGGACTATCAGCTCTGAGACCATGGCAGCGGTTATCCTTGACGCTGCATCACAGACAGGAGCGCCTGCGATGGTGTACTCAACGACGAACCTGGGTGCATGAATGGCAAAACATCATTTTTTCGGATGAATCCAGGTTCTGTTTACAGCATCATGATGGTCGCATTCGTGTTTGGCGACATCGCGGTGAACGCACATTGGAAGCGTGTATTCGTCATCGCCATACTGGCGTATCACCCGGCGTGATAGTATGGGGTGCCGTTGGTTACACGTCTCAGTCACCTCTTATTCGCACTGACGACACTTTGAACAGTGGACGTTACATTTCAGATGTGTTAGGAGCCGTGGCTCTACCCTTCATTCGATCCCTGCGAAACCCTACATTTCAGCAGGATAATGCACGACCGCATGTCGCAGGTCCTGTACTGGCCCTTCTGGATACATAAAATGTTCGACTGCTGCCCTGGCCAGCACATTCTCCAGATCTCTCACCAATTGAAAACGTCTGGTCAATGGTGGCCGAGCAACTGGCTCGTCACAATACGCCAGTCACTACTCTTGATCAACTGTGGTATCGTGTTGAAGCTGCTTGGGCAGCTGTACCTGTACACGCCATCCAAGCTCTGTTTGTCTCAATGCCCAGGCGTATCAAGGCCGTTATTACGGCCAGAGGTGGTTGTTCTGGGTGCTGATTTCTCAGGTTGTATTCACCCAAATTGCGTGAAAATGTAATCACATGTCAGTTCTAGTATAATATATTTGTCCAATGAATACCCGCTTATCATCTGCATTTCTTCTTGGTGTAGCAGTTTTAATGGCTAGTAGTGTACAACCGCTCATTGGACGAAATATCCGTACCCAATGACTGGAAGTTGGCACAGGTCACACCAATTTCAAGAAAGGCAATAGGAGTAATCCACTAAATTACAGGCCCATATCACTAACGTCGATATGGAGCAGGATTTTGGAACATTTATTGTGTTCGAACATTATGAATTACCTCGAAGAGAAGGGTCTATTGACACACAGTCAATACGGATTTAGAAAAAATCGCTCTTGTGAAATACATTTAGCTCTTTACTCTCACGAAATGTTGAATGCTATCGACAAAGGATTCAAATTTATTCCGTGTTTCTGGATGTACAGAGCGCTTTTTCCACAATATCTCACTAGTTGCTGCGAGGTCTGCAATCATTACGAGATAAGATTAACACATTACATCAAGAAAGTTCAAAGAAGGACAAGACTTTTGTTGTGAAATAGGGGAGATAGTGACACAGAGATGATACAGGATATGTGGTGGACACCATTACAACAAAGACGTTCCTCGCTGCTTCTTGATCTTCTCATGAAATTTCAATCATCAAATTTCTCCCCTGAATGCGAAAATATTTTTTTGACGCCGATCTGCATAGGGAGAAACGATCATCACAACAAAATAAGGGAAATCAGAGCTCACACGGATATATATATGTGTTCCTTTTTTCCGCGTGCTGTTCGAGAGTGGAACAGAGAAGTGTTGTGAAGGTGGTTCGATGAACCCTGTGCCAGGCGCTTAAGTGTGATTTTTAGTGTAGCCAAGTAGATATAGATGTACTGTTGAAATGTTCAAATGTTTGTGAAATATTATGGGAATTAACTGCTAAGGTCATCAGTCCCTAAGCTTAAATACTGCTCAACCTAAATTATCCTAAGGACAAACACACACACTCATGTCCGAGGGGGGACTCGAACCTCCGCCTGGACCAGCCGCACGATGTAGATGTACTGTATGCTACCGCAGACTATCATAAATAAGAGTAAACTACGATAGTTTCCTGGTAGACTTGGTCAGCTAAGACCCCAACGGCATAACCTATACGTTAACTGTGTTGAATACAATCTCATAACGATTGCTTTCTTTAAGTTTGCGATCAATGTCTTACTTGATTCCCCTAAAAGCCGAAAGCGGTGAACCATCTAGAAGCTCGGTGACGGTATGTAAAGAGCCATTTAACCCACGGAACGTTTTTGTCCTACATGGACATGCTCGTAAGTGTTGCTTAAAAATAAAAAGTATTTATGGCAAAAATGAAATTGTCAGCCTATATTCCGACATAATTGTCGTAAAGGAGTGTGACTATAATATAAGTTAAATGTTTATTTGACACTACAATAGTGAAGGCACAGTCACAATACATAAAATTTTCCTTCGAAACAAGGGGTTACATTACCGGTTTCAATGAACAACGTCGTCATTTTCAAATGTAAAACATCAGTTGGAGAATATACGAAGGCTGGAACTTTAATAGTGGCAACTATTTATTTACAGCTCGTACAAAATAGATACGTGTATCGAAGTAGTCACCAGCATTGTGTATAATCCGTTGCCAGCGATGTGCATGTCGAAGAATACTCTTAACAGTGCCAATTGTGTTGACAGTTCGAGCTGCACGGTCTACGGCCCGACGAATTTGTAGCAGTCCTGAAGCGAATGCCGTGAAGTCTTTCCTTCAGTTTAGAAATCGAGTTGAACTCACGAGGGCTAAGTCAGGGGAGTGCAGTAGGTGGTATAGCACTTAGCAGCCCCATCAGTCAAACAAATCAGTAACAGCTTGCACTGTACGTGCTTGAGCATTGTCCTGCAAAATGATGGTCAGGTCCTGCAGAAAGTGTCATCACTTCTGTCTCTACGCTGCTCATTTTTGGAACACAACCTATTACCAGCTTACAAGGGGAGGCCGCCAATTGTGAAATTCAGATTCGATTCATACTGCGCATAATAAAAGCTCATGGCCAGAGGTGTAATGTGGCAAAGCACCAAGATGCACTTCTCAGCCGCTGTTGAGAAAATCGACAGTTAAAAGAAACCGTTGCGGTCAAATACTCTCTACGATTAATAGTTTTCTACAGCGTCGTGGCGCAGCGGTAAGCGCTCGGGTTCGTAATCCGAAGGTCGCCGGATCGAATATCGCACCATGCGAGGTTTTTTTATTATTAGTTTTTAGTAATTCATATATATATATATATTCGAACGTTTTGCTTACGCTGTACGTATTCGTTTCGGAATATCGTTTCTACGTCTTCCGTTAACTATACATGGTTAACATTATGAAGACAATTAATCACATTTCTGAAATACAACTTTGTTTGCGGTTTTTCCACGACAAACGACTTTCAACAACTTATTATATGCATAATTGTTGCAATTGATTGCCGGGAATTATATATATATATATATATATATATATATATATATATATATATATATATGTGTGTGTGTGTGTGTGTGTGTGTGCGTATACATTTGAATTACAAAAAACAAATACTAAAAAAAAGGTTGCATCGCGCGAGATTCGATCCGGAAGACTTTCGGATTACGAACCCGAGCGCTTACTGCTGCGCCACGACGCTGTAGAAAACTATTAATCGTAGAGAGTATTTGACCGCAACGGTTTCTTTTAACTGTCGATTTTCTCGACAGCGGCTGAGAAGTGCATCTTGGTGCTTTGCCACATTACACCTCTGGCCACGAGCTTCTATTATGCGCAGTATGAATCGAATCTGAATTTCACAATTGGCGGCCTCCCCTTGTTAGAGAGAGCAGTGATGACACCGTGCTGCCCTGATCTACGTCGATACAGAAGGTGCCCTACCGCCGCCCTGACAAGCCACCACGACTGACGACCTCTGGCATAGAGCTGGGGCAGCAGGGAATCTGTTGGAAAACTCGATTCGATGCTGTGCCAGGATGTACTGCGCTACAGAATTAAAGGATCATTTTTTCGAAATCCTGTAACTGCCTTTCATTGCGACACATGAGCTTGAAAACTGGCTCAAAGATGCCTTGAACCATCCTCTGCAATACTATGAAAGTGTGGCTCGCAGCGATGTCACACTCGAGCTCGTCAGTGCTTCAAAAAGGAAGGGGTCGATACAAGCGAAAGGAGACAACAGCTCGGAAGTTCATGTGAGCTGTAAGGTGGGTTAATGATGTCACATTCCACCCTTCTTTTTCCGTCTCTGCGTCTAAGGTCAGAACTGCGACACAGGGCGTTGAAATCACGCGGTTTTCTGGCGGTTGTCCGACGGAAATATTTCAGACATACCGCCGCTAGGAATCGACACGAAAGGGCCTCAAGGCGTGTCGTAAAGGGCGTCACTGAAACCACTGCTTTCCGTGGAGAGTTCATTCCACACATTCCCCGGTTGAAAACGCCAGATCGCACTGTGCTCAGCAACAGGAAGAAGTTCTTGGCAACCTTTGACACTGCAGACGCCCTTCGACGTTTCAACCCTTCTTTAAGGACATTGTGAGGCAGCATCATATTGAACTTGGTCGCACCCCTGTGGAGTGCAGCACGACCGCTATTTTTGTTTTGGTGTACAAGTTCGAACCACTAGGAACCGTTCGAGATCATTCGACGAAATTTGAACACGATCCGGAACAGCAAAAGGTATTTATGCTTTTTTAGCCCTCAAAAATCAAATGGCTCCAAGCACTATGGGACTTAACATCTGAGGTCATCAGTCACTTAAACCTAACTAACCTAAGGACATCACACGCTAGGGGATGGGGGTTTGCTACCTTCAGGCGCTACAGCAGCTGCCAGGATGGTGCTAAAGCTTCTAACATGTATTTTAACGTGCTCAGCAAAGTTGCGTGGGTGGCACTGAAAGTGTTACCGAACTGGGGAAGGGGGGGGGGGCGTCTTGGCGGCACACTTTGCCGTTTTATTCATGCACATGTTCATGTTGCACTCCCGCATGATCACGCCACAAGAGGATAGCATGCAGGAGGGCTATAAAATGAACCCGTTCAAATTTCTTTGCACCGTTTTGAATGGTCCCTGGTGGTTCCAACCTTTCCACCAGGGCATAAACTGCGGTCGCTCTGCACTCCAAAAGGGTGCGCTCACGTTCAAAGTCCCACAATGTCCTACGGAGGAGCTGAAACGACCGAGGGTGTCAGTAGAGTCAAAGTTTGTAAAAAAACATTTCCTGTTCCTCACAGCACTGCGGATTGTCGTTTTCAACCGCGACGTGTGTGGCAATCAATGCACTACTGAAACGGATTGTTTCATTGACACCCTTTATGCCGTCTTCTGAGGCCTTTTCGTTTCGATTCTGAGCAGCAGTGCGTCTCAAATGTTTTCCTCGGTGACCTATAAGAAAACCGCGCGATTTCAACGACAGGTGTTGCAGTTCTGATCTCCATCTCAGAGACGTCAAAAGAAGGGGTGAAACGTAAATGAGAGAGTCTGTGACGACCTCATCGTGTAACGTCTCCACGGTGGCATTGGGCAGAATTGTGGCGAAATTTGGTGCTAATGTGACATCACTAACGCACATAACAGCTCACACGAGCTACTGAGATGTGGCCTTTTCTTCGCATGTATCTACACCTCGCTTTTTGAAGCCTCGCCAAGACCGAGGGTGAAATAGCAGTGCGCCACGCCTTTGCGCCATTACAGAGGAAGGTTGTAGCCACCTCTGAGCCAAATTTATAACTTAGCGTCGCAATGGACGGCAATTACGGGGTTTCAAAAAAGTTGAAACGTCTCTGTGAAGTTGTTTCATAAGACGCTTGTCGAATTCGGTACAACTTATTCACTTTACTACCTGATTTTAGCTCAATTCATGAACTCTTCCAGAAAGACTGAGCACTCAAATAAGGCCTATTGAATATTATATGTGTGCTTTAATGTGGGGTTTCGGTTTTGTTTTGTGGGAAACGCTGAGCTGGCCATCGTCTGCTGGGAGCAGACGATGTTGCTTCTCGTTCGAAGGAGAGCACAGGATGACCAACTTAGGTTTCCAATACCTGAACAGAGGGGTTTACCCATCTTAGTCGAAGGCTGTGTCGAGGGTGTTTTTGTGTGCGAGGTTGGTGACGGAGGGCTACCCCTCTGGGAGATTCCGCTGCACGGGGAGCTAGGTAATCTCGAAAGAGAAAGCGGCACTCTTCGGAGAACACTTGGTGAGTACGGATCGTAGCTCTTAAGGGGGGTTTCAGATGATAGGAAGCAGGTTGAGTTAGGACTTCGTTATGTTTAACTGTTGAAGTACTTAAGAACTTCAGCTAAACTGAAGCGTGTGAAGCGAGTTATTTTTCCGAATGTGCCATAATTATATTGCTTTAAATAGGCGATTTTTGGGTGTTTGAGTTAAAAGTGTGGAAGTTACTTTATTCATTTTGAACAACGATGGAGTAGAATTTTAAACGGTAAATCTGAATAGGAAAAGCTGGTTAGGATCACTTCAGCCGTACGTGAGTGTAATACTGTGTCGAAGCTAGTATGATTTTTAACGATTCTTAATCTTATATTTTGTGGAAGTTGCTTTTGTCTTTGTGTGTTGATTTTGTGCGACGTGTTTGGTAATCAATGACCCTTCGGGTCCACCACGGCACCGCGATAGGCTTTATTTTAACAGTTTTCTGTTTAATGAGCTATAATTTCTGCAAGAATATCTGTTCTTTCGTGCGCTTTCTACAGAGCAGCAGAACAGTTTGATTCGAAATGCGCCACGTGCTCTAGTTCTGCCGTTTTCAAGCAGCAGACGCAGTTAGTATGTTGAATAATTATCGCACAACCTCGTGCTTTGGTTAAACCTCTGTCCAGAATAGTGGATGCGTAGAATCGTAATGCGTATCTCACTGAGATATTTTTATGGTATGAATGCAAAGGAGATGATAGTATCATTGTCTCCCTCTCCCGTTTTCTGTGTTTCTTCTTGCTGTAATTAAATTTTGCTCTGTTACATTCTCTTGTAATTCTTACTTAAATGTTTCTAGTAAGGCACTAGTTATGTGTAGTTAGGATGTGCAACCAAATAATTAGTTACAATAAATAATCTACGTGAAAGATAAATTCTGTGGTTTTGATCTTACCCACTTACTCAGATTTCCAATCCAGAATTAATCAAGTTGCTTCATGCACGACATGGAGTGCTATTTATCTGACTGCTTATAGAAATTTGCATACTTGTAATTGAATTATTAAAGTAGTTAAACTAATAATTTTCCAACTCCGTCTTTTCCTAAATGGTTAGGAAGGGCTTTGGCTGGTAGCGACCCTGAATTTCTGAATTTTTATCATTATTTGTGTGAAAGAAGCAGCGAGAAGTGCGAGATAACGTATATGGCTCGATGAGAAAAGTCTTAAAGATAGTAATACGTTACAATGTGATCCATTAATTTTGTTGTGTAATGTAGATTCTGTCGTTGCTGCTGGAGGTGACAGCTGTCTTTACTAAATTTCTTACCCTATACTTCCCCAAGTCACTTAAAAACTAATAATATCTTTCTTCTGGTATACTGTACATGTGCAATAAAAGTTTCGTTGTCCACTATCGTTCCTGGTGTCGCAATTTTAGTGTCCACCTATGTGCTTTTGTTGCTATTCATGAGCGTTTCGCTGTAATAAGGATGTTTAAAGATCATCAGTACGATGTAGGTCTGGTGCAAAACATGCGAACGTCGGGATTTAATGACGACGTGATGAAGAAGTTGGACACAGATCCATTCACAGACCCTCACGTTACAGTACACAAATTGGAATGCAAGCACTGTTTGTGAGACTGATGCGTGAGGAAAGAAGGGACCCAGTTCCTTCTCAAAATGCACAACCGCATAAGGCTCTAGATTTTACTTCCCAGAACAGAATTTTGGGAGTGGATTTTGCAGCGTTACGCCCACAACCATATTATGCCACTTATGTTTTGTCAATGGACGAGATGTCATTGTGCTGTGTACAATGCTCACGACTGGCATATCTGAAAAGACTGTCATAGTACACGATTAGTTGATTTCACCTTGCATGTTTCCCCTTCGTCTCGCAGTTACTGAATGTTGGTCGTTAACGCTGCAGCACTCTGTTGCAGAAATAATTCAAAAGCCAAGCTCGCCTAAATACTGTTTACTGGATAACCGGTTGCAACACACTAAAGGTGCCATCATCGGATCTGAATGTAGCTTAACATTTATAAACCATTTGGATATAACGATATCGTTTATAACGATATCGTTGGATATAACGATATCGTTGGATATAACGATATCGTTATATCCAAATAGTTTATAAATGTTAAGCTACATTCAGGTCCGATGATGGTACCTTTAGTGTGTTGAAACCGGTTATCCAGTAATCAGTACTAGGCGATCTTAGCTTTTGAATTATTTCTATAAATAAGGAAATTTTACTTATTGCTCATATCGAATAGAGAAGGAAGAGTACTTGATTAAATTTGTAGATGATTTGGAGGTGTACAGGGTGTGATATTTAGTACGCAGCGTTGCCACATTTCGTTGCGCCAAATGACGAGCCTGTTTTTGAGCTACGCCATGCTGGGCCTAATATTGTTCCCCACTAAATGTCTGTGAGAAAGCGATCCTATCGCTGTTTCCAGTTTGCCTAACGTCTCACAATAGGTCACTTGCCTGTGCTCTTGAATCATATTGGCACATCGTCAATGTTTTATGGATCAACAATCGACATTGGTCAACCTCCACGGAAGTCCACATACCAGTCTGACCCGTCTTTCATGAAGCTGACTGATTACCAACACTTCAAGAAAGTGATTTGAGATATTGTTGTCGATTTTACGAAAACATAAAAAAATTCATCCAACAAAAACATTGACTTGAAGTATCCCTTTTTCATTACTTTGTTTCCTTAAACGCTCACAATATACTCACCCAATTTATGACCTGTCATCGTTTTAACAATAATAATAATAATGTCGTGTGGCCAGGGCCTCCAGTCGGGTAGACCGTTCGCCTGGTGCAAGTCTTTCGATTTGACGCCACTTCGGCGACTTGCGTGTTGATGGGGATGAAATGATGATTAGAACAACACAACACCCAGTGCCTGAGCGGAGAAAATCTCCGACCCAGCCGGGAATCGGACCCGGGCCCTTAGGATTGACATTCCGTCACGCTGACCACACTTTTTTTTTCTTTTTTTTGCATTTTGTTCTTTGTTGATCGTTGCGGACGTCACATGACATCCCTTCAAGTTCGTTTGTTGATCCTTCACTCAGTTTTTTTATTACAGAGGCCAACTAGCTCTCTGACCGAACACGCTGAGGTGCCGTGCCGGCTGTCCACTCAGCTACCGGGGCGGACGTTTTAACAATAAAAAGGACAGACTTTAAAAGAATAGTGATGTCACCTCTCAATAGAACCATCCAGAGGTAATTTGTAAAAGTTATAAGGGTGACACTTATGATGGGTTCGACTGATGTTGTACTCAATATGTACAGAGTACCTGACCAACTGACTGATCGTATGACTCGGGATGTTCTTTATGGAACGCGTTGAAGTACTACGATTCCACATAAAATTATACAAACCGGCACAGTTAGGAGCCGAAGGTCCAGCTACAGAGCTCGCCCGAGCCCACCGCCAGCAGCAGGCGCCCCCCTCCCCCCCCCCCCCCCCTCCCCACCCACCAGCTGGCAGTGGCAGGCAGCAGGCAGCAGGCACGTGCTTTATCGACTGTGGCAGCTGGTCGTTCTCGTCCACAAGTCAGCTCCCGCCGCCCCGCCGCCTCCACAGGGACAGCTGGAGCAGCAGAGGCGACTCAGGATGTCACAAGACATAATTATATCCGCGCTAACGAGAACACTGCTGATATTCCCAGCTAACCGGTTCAGTGAATGACATCTTGTCCAGTAGCGAAGCGATGTTGATCAATACGTCCCCTTGCACTTTAATTTTTTAATCTGGCCGCTCTAGATGATCGAACTATCTTGTAAAAAGAATTGTATAACTCCAGGTGTTCGCTGAAAGTGCCATTTCACCTTTTTCCCCTTCTTTCAACTTCTACTTCCTCTTTTTCGTTTAGCTTGTCACTGACTCTGTTTCATTCCAAAAGTGTGAGTCGCGTCGGTCCGTGAGGTGTATTTGGATGACGTAATCGTTGGAAGAGGTAACGTATATGACAGAAATTCGACCGTGCCCTTCTCAAAAGAACGAACCCATAGTTAACATTAATCTGTTTAGGTAAAGACAAAGAACATAGATCCTGGCGGATAGACGGGCATTTGAACCCCTCTCCTGTTTTCTCTTGCTCTGACAGCATAACTACGAAAGAAGATTTCATCACTTTTATAACACTTTGAATTTATTAATTTAAAAATATTATTAGGTTATTTCGATCCGACCCAAGACGACCATACAGTATCTTCTTCACTCAACTTATTGATTTGATTTGACATCCCTTGGTTTATAACGGTTTAATTTGTTCCGACTGCACATGATCGTTGTCGGCTTGAATTACCGAAGCAGGTGGCACAGTGGCTAGCACACTTCACTGTTCAGGGTGAGAAGAGACCAAACAACTTGATGCAGTCATTCCGCAAGTTCCTTATTTCATGTGTGTCATACGCCGAAATGATTCCTTAAACGAAACTTCGTTGACTCTCAATGGTTGTTGTTGTTGTTGTTGTGGTCTTCAGTCCTGAGACTGGTTTGATGCAGCTCTCCATGCTACTCTATCCTGTGCAAGCTTCTTCATCTCCCAGTACCTACTGCAATCTACATCCTTCTGAATCTGCTTAGTGTATTCATCTCTTGGTCTCCCTCTACGATTTTTACCCTCCACGCTGCCCTTCAATACTAAATTGGTGATCCCTTGATGCCTCAGAACATGTCCTACCAACCGATCCCTTCTTCTAGTCAAGTTGTGCCACAAACTCCTCTTCTCCCCAGTTCTATTCAATACTTCATCATTAGTTACGTGATCTACCCATCTAATCTTCAGCATTCTTCTGTAGCATCACATTTCGAAAGCTTCTATTCTATTCTTGTCCAAGCTATTTATCGTCCATGTTTCACATCCATACATGGCTACACTCCATACAAATACCTTTAGAAACGACTTCCTGGCACTTAAATCTATACTCGATGTTAACAAATTTCTCTTCTTCAGAAACGCTTTCCTTGCCATTGCCAGTCTACATTTTCTATCCGCTCTACTTCGACCATCATCAATTATTTTGCTCTCCAAATAGCAAAACTCCTTTACTACTTTAAGTGTCTCATTTCCTAATCTAATTCCCTCAGCATCACCCGACTTAATTCTACTACATTCCATTATCCTCGTTTTGCTTTTGTTGATGTTCATCTTATATCCTCCTTTCAAGACAATGTCCATTCCGTTCAACTGCTCTTCCAAGCCCTTTGCTGTCTCTGACAGAATTACAATGTCACCGGCGAATCTCAAAGTTTTCATTTCTTCCCCATGGATTTTAATACCTACTCCGAATTTTTCTTTTGTTTCCTTTACTGCTTGCGCAATATACAGAGGCTACAACCCTGTCTCACTCCCTTCCCAACCACTACTTCCCTTTGGTGTCCCTCGACTCTTATAACTGCCATCTGGTTTCTGTACAAATTGTAAATAGCCTTTCGCTCCCTGTGTTTTACCCCTGCCACCTTCAGAATTTGAAAGAGACTATTCCAGTCAACATTGTCGAAAGCTTTCTCTAAGTCTACAAATACTAGAAACGTAGGTTTGCCTTTCCTTAATCTATGTTCTAAGATAAGTCGTAGGGTCAGTATTGCCCAACGTGTTCCAGTGTTTCTAAGGAACCCGTGGTCTAATCGAGAAATATTGTGCCCTTGGAAACTGGGACGTCTGTGATGGACTTACAGAATCTCCTTAATTTCACCATAACAGGCGCAGATAATGACGTAGACGCTAACATCCACCACCGGTGGCTGCACAATATAAGCAAAGCAGATTGGGAACTTTCAAAGGTAGAATTCAAGAGAAAACAACTGTAAGGATGCGAACTTGATGTTGACGTCGAAGCCTATGAATTGGTGCGACCGTTGCAGAAGTCGCAAGAAAAGAGATCCCGACATTTGTTAGGAAGTCAAAAGGCTTTAAAATTTCTTGTAGTCCCGTCGTACAGCCTGTAAGACGCAGAACATGGCAGGAGAGAACATACTACCAGAGATGTCTAGGCGAAATAGAAATACGAAGAACGCTGAGTTTCTGTCGAACAGTTAAACGACAATATGATGGAATCTTACACCAAAGAGATACATTTGTCGAAAACAACATGGTAGTAGATGTTTGGAGTTTTTCATACGAACTTGCAACAAGCAGGGTTCGATTAACCGCTGTGTTATCAAGTATGAGATGAGCCGATGGCACGTTGACGACAGATTGGAGACATCAGTACACTACCTACATAGACTTCTGTTGCCGGGCTATACAACGGTGGAAGACACAGAGTACCATCAGCAGCTTCACTTTGAATTACCAGAGCGACATGTGAATAAGAGTGTTGTGATTCAATTTGCCCAGGAGGGAGGTAGGCTGGCAATAATGAAATTAAAGAAGATGGAAGCATCAGGAACTGACAGAATTTGGCTCTGAGTACTATGGGATTCAACTGCTGAGGTTATTAGTCCCATAGAACTTAGAACTAGTTAAACCTAACTAACCTAAGGACATCACAAACATCCATGCCCGAGGCAGGATTCGAACCTGCGACCGTAGCGGTCTTGAGGTTCCAGACTGCAGCGCCTTTAACCGCACGGCCACTTCGGCCGGCACAGAATTTGGCACAAGTGCTGCATCAGCTAGTGGACCAAACTGTACCATATATGACAGTGCTATTAAACGAAAGTCTTTTGCACGGACGGGCGCCAAAAATCACGAATACCATTATACTGAAAAGAAGGGGAAGACAAAGACCCAAAAGAACCTAAATCTTACAGGCCGATTTTGTTTGGTAAATGCTCTATCTAAAGTACAGGAAAGGCCTCTGTGCCGCCGCTAGAGGTACCCACAGACAGACAATAAGCATGAGCCCCTTGCAGTACAGTTGCAGGAGAGGTAAATCTACCGACGATGCGATAAATTACGCACTGAATATTACGAATATTACGAATATCAGAAGTCGAGTATGTCATAGACATTATGTCTGATATAGCTGGGAGTTTGCTAATTTATGGTGGCCCGCACTGTTCGAAAGAGCGAAACAGATGGATTGTCCCATGTGTTCCCATATCAGCTAACAAGATTACGCAGGGCTATGTCTGTGGTCCAGAGTTCTGGGATTTTGGAATAGAGCTGCTACCGAATCAGCTTCAGAGTATAACAAATATTAGAGGCTGCATCCTTTACGTAGACCATATGCTAATAACAGTATCTCCCAATACAAAGGTTAAATTAGAGTAAAATAGTAGGGTAGTTCTTGAAAGACTACGTAACTGACATGTGGAAAACAATCTAACGATAGCAGCACACAAAACAATTTATATGTTGCCAAAGATGAACATATCGAGAAGCCCTACAATCAGAATAACTGGTCAACTTGTGAAAAGAAGTATAGACGTAGCCACCTTGGTACAAATATCGACGAAAAGCAAAACCTTCCTGCACGTGTAGAAATCGTCTGCCGGAGAGGCATTAAAATCCTGAACAAAATAGTAACAATTGGCCAAAGGAGTTTTCAGCTGGGACCAAGTGCAATAAGAACGTACCACAGCGCAATCTGAATCGCTATTGAGGGCTACAGACTGAGCATTATGGCTCATAGAACCAGAAAGGTAAGGATAGTGCAGGTTCTTAGCTGAGCAGAAAGAAGTGTACTCCTGCGCCTGACAGGAGCGTATACAACAACACCGACTGAGGCGCTGATACCAGGCTTCCTAACTCTGGACGTCGGCTTAAGAAAGAGAGATGCACAGTAACGGTTCAAAAACGGTGAATATGATTAGGTAACGGAGGTACTGGGCTCAAGAGCCACATGGAACTAGAAAATAAAAATACAACAACGCATCTCAGACACTTGTGACTGTGAGCAGTCGGCACCCCATACCACATTACTGGGAGTGCGCCATTGACAAGATGTTTCAGACCAGGACAGGAACGTCTTTGGTAATACAACAGTCTGTAACATAATATGGGATGAGGAACTGTGGTATAAGCTGAACTCGCTGACAGCTAAAATATCAGCTTATGTAGTGCAAGCCTACATGTGTGAGAGACAACCAAGAAGAGGCCATACATCATGAAAACGAGACGCACACGTCAGCACGTCCACCTACAGTAACCTTTCGGAGGCAGTGAGCAGGTAAGCCTCAGCGGGGATCATGGAGGATTTATTGAGGCCCTGACAGCCAATCTCTACACCTGCTGCAGTACGAGCATAGCCTCTATGAAACCTGAGTTGTGCCACAGCGCGTCAGGGGCTAACTATCCAGACAAATGAGGAATCTAGCTTGGTTCTGATACCAAGTATAGCAGTGCTGTGTAATCCCGTGTAGCGTAGAACTGGATAGCAGTGTACTCCTGCATTCTAAATCACAAAACGTGTGATCCAAGCGGAATAGTAGCATATGCCTTATGGATTCCGGATGAACATACATTATAGGGAAAAAAAGAAGAAAAAAGAACCATGATGACATAGGTAGATGTGATGTACATGTCCATAGAAATGATTAAAAATTCAGAAAAGTTGAGCTTCACAAACTGAACAAGTGTGAACCATCAATTAAGGCGGTTCACAAACAACAACTCAATTACACATGTTATTCCAAAATGTTATCGTGGAAGTAGGGGCCAGGAGGTGCTGGTGAAATAACACACACTGCTGAAAATACTTTTTGTTTTAAAAGACTTTCAAAATAATAAATTTTTAAGTTTGGCTTTTCTTAAAAAAAACAATTTCAAAAACAATTTCCAATAGCTGACAAATTTTCCTTTATGAAAAGGAGATTGCATTGCAAGGTATGACGTTAACAACTTCCCAATAAGATTTTAAACTTATCATATATATATATATATATATATATATATATATATATATATATATATATATATAAGAGAACAATTGCTTAAAAAAACCTTTAAGTAGCTGGTTTGTTCTAAAGTTAAAATAGTTGTCTCTTGACAATTAAATAACTTATATTACACCTGTCAGTTGTTACAAGATAAATGTGAATAAGCCAGCACACAAAGCTTCACACATTAAAGGCAGTTCCAAAAAAAAAAAAAAAATTTGCTTAGCTCGGTGAGGGAGTGACACGTCTAAAGGGGCCCACATCACAACAGCAGGAATAGTTATTGGTGGTCTGCAGGGCCACAGCAGATCAGCCCCAAAACTTGCATTACAAGCCACCATCTCCCCGAGTTACCCAAACCCAAAAGATGTAGCAAGGGCTGTGCCTGTACGGACTCTGAACCACAGAAACACACGACACCGACCCTAAATCACCCAATCGAGGTCTGAATGAAACGGCCCGACCAAGAAGCAATTACCACATTCCCGCGGACAGGCAAACGAAAACTGTGCTGGGAAGACCCCAACAAAACCACTGGTGCAGAAACTCATACACTTCACTAGAACTTGAAAAACCCCTTATATATAAATATAACTCTGTTACATAAAAACAGTACTCAACTTCTCACACTCCACCAAAGCGCCGGGAAGACGTTGCACTTCCTTATGCCCGTCAGAGTCAACCGCTGCCAGTGGTTTCAACGGCCGATAAGAAGACATACGGTCCCACGCGCTGATCTCCTGCACCACGGCTTCTAAGCATCATAAGCCACGTACATGCAGGTAAGGCAGACTTTTTTTTTTGTCATCAGTCTACTAACTGGTTTGATGCGACCCGCCACGAATTCCTTTCCTGTGCTAACCTCTTCATCTCAGAGTAGCACTTGCAACCTACGTCCTCAATTATTTGCTTGATGTATTCCAATCTCTGTCTTCCTCTACAGTTTCTGCCCTCTACAGCTCCCTCTAGTATCATGGAAGTCATTCCCTCATGTCTTTGCAGATGTCCTGTCATCCTGTCCCTTCTCCCTATCAGTGTTTTCCACATATTGGCTCTGAGCACTATGGGACTTAACATCATGCTCATCAGCCCCCTAGAACTTAGAACTACTTAAACCTAACTAACCTAAGGACAGCACACAACACCCAGTCATCACGAGGCAGAGAAAATCCCTGACCCCGCCGGGAATCGAACCCGGGAATCCGGGCGCGGGAAGCGAGAACGCTACCGCACGACCACGAGCTGCGGACTTTCCACATATTCCTTTCCGCTCCGATTCTGCGTAGAACCTCCTCATTCCTTACCTTATCAGTCCACCTAATTTTCAACATTCATCTATAGCACCACATCTCAAATGCTTCGATTCTCTTCTGTTCCGGTTTTCCCACAGTCCATGTTTCACTACCATACAATGCTGTACTCCAGACGTACATCCTCAGAAATTTCTTCCCCAAATTAAGGCCGGTATTTGATATTAGTAGACTTCTCTTGGCCAGAAATGCCTTTTTTGCCATAGCGAGTTTGCTTTTGATGTCCTCCTTGCTCCGTCCGTCATTGGTTATTTTACTGCCTAGGTAGCAGAATTCCTTAACTTCATTGACTTCGTGACCATCAATCCTGATGTTAAGTTTCTCGCTGTTCTCATTTCTACTACTTCTCATTACCTTCGTCTTTCTCCGATTTACTCTCAAACCATACTGTGTACTCATTAGACTATTCATTCCGTTCAGCAGATCATTTAATTCTTCTTCACTTTCTCTCAGGATAGCAATGTCATCAGCGAATCGTATCATTGATATCCTTTCACCTTGTATTTTAATTCCATTCCTTAACCTTTCTTTTATTTCCATCATTGCTTCCTCGATGTACAGATTGAAGAGTAGGGGCGAAAGGTTACAGCCTTGTCTTACACCCTTCTTAATACGAGCACTTCGTTCTTGATCGTCCACTCTTATTATTCCCTCTTGGTTGTTGTACATATTGTATATGACCCGTCTCTCCCTATAGCTTACCCCTACTTTTTTCAGAATCTCGAACAGCTTGCACCATTTTATGTAGTTGAACGCTTTTTCCAGGTCGACAAATCCTATGAATGTGTCTTGATTTTTCTTTAGCCTTGCTTCCATTATTAGCCGTAACGTCAGAATTGCCTCTCTCGTCCCTTTACTTTTCCTAAAGCCAAACTGATCGTCACCTAGCGCATTCTCAATTTTCTTTTCCATTCTTCTGTATATTATTCTTGTAAGCAGCTTCGATGCATGAGCTGTTAAGCTGATTGTGCGATAATTCTCGCACTTGTCAGCTCTTGCCGTCTTCGGAATTGTGTGGATGATGCTTTTCCGAAAGTCAGATGGTACATCGCCAGGCTCATATATTCTACACACCAACGTGAATAGTCGTTTTGTTGCCACTTCCCCCAATGATTTTAGAAATTCTGATGGAATGTTATCTATCCTTTCTGCCTTATTTGACGGTAAGTCCTCCAAAGCTCTTTTAAATTCCGATTCTAATACTGGATCCCCTATCTCTTCTAAATCGACTCCTGTTTCTTCTTCTATCACATCAGACAAATCTTCACCCTCATAGAGGCTTTCAATGTATTGTTTCCACCTATCTGCTCTCTCTCCTCTGCATTTAACAGGGGAATTCCCGTTGCACTCTTAATGTTACCACCGTTGCTTTTAACGTCACCAAAGTTTGTTTTGACTTTCCTGTATGCTGAGTCTGTCCTTCCGACAATCATATCTTTTTCGATGTCTCACATTTTTCCTGCAGCCATTTCGTCTTAGCTTCCCTGCACTTCCTATTTATTTCATTCCTCAGCGACTTGTATTTCTGTATTCCTGATTTTCCCGGAACATGTTTGTACTTCCTCGTTTCATCAATCAACTGAAGTATTTCTTCTGTTACCCACGGTTTCTTCGCAGCTACCTTCTTTGTACCTATGTTTTCCTTCCCAACTTCTGTGATGGCCCTTTTTAGAGATGTCCATTCCTCTTCAACTGTACTGCCTACTGCGCTATTCCTTATTGCTGTATCTATAGCGTTAGAGAACTTCAAACTTATCTCGTCATTCCTTAGTATCCCACTTCTTTTCGTATTGATTCTTCCTGACTAATGTCTTGAACTTCAGCCTACTCTTCATCACTACTATATTGTGATCTGAGTCTGTATCTGCTCCTGGGTACGCTTTACAATCCAGTATCTGATTTCGGAATCTCTGTCTGACCATGATGTAATCTAATTGAAATCTTTCCGTATCTCCAGGCCTTTTCCAAGTATATCTCCTCCTCTTGTGATTCTAGAACAGGGTATTCGCTATTACTAGCTGAAAGTTGTTACAGAACTCAATTAGTCTTTCTCCTGTTTCATTCCTTGTCCCAAGCCCATATTCTCCTGTAACCTTTTCTTCTACTCCTTCCCCTACAACTGCATTCCAGTCGCCCATGACGATTATATTTTCGTCCCCCTTTACATACTGCATTACCCTTTCAATATCCTCATACACTTCCTCCATCTGTTCATCTTCAGCTTGCGACGTCGGCATGTGTACCTGAACTGTCGTTGTCGGTGTTGGTCTGCTGCCGATTCTGATTAGAACAACCCGGTCACTGAACTGTTCACAGTAACACACCCTCTGCCCTACCTTCCTATTCATAACGAATCCTACACCTGTTATACCATTTTCTGCTGCTGTTGATATTACCCGATACTCATCTGACCAGAAATCCTTGTCTTCCTTCCACTTCACTTCACTGACCCCTACTATATCTAGATTGAGCCTTTGCATTTCCCTTTTCAGATATTCTAGTTTCCCTACCACGTTCAAGCTTCTGACATTCCACGCCCCGACTCGTAGAACGTTATCCTTTCGTTGATTATTCAATCTTTTTCTCATGGTAACCTCCCCCTTGGCAGTCCCCTCCCGGAGATCCGAATGGGGGACTATTCCTGAATCTTTTGCCAATGGAGAGATCATCATGACACTTCTTCAATTACAGGCCACATATCCTGTGGATACACGTTACGTGTCTTTAATGCAGTGGTTTCCATTGCCTTCTGCATACTCATGTCGTTGATCATTGCTGATTCTTCCGCCTTTAGGGGCAATTTCCCACCCCTAGGACAAGAGAGTGCCCTGAACCTCTATCCGCTCCTCCGCCATCTTTGACAAGGCCGTTGGCAGAATGAGGCTGACTTCTTATGCCGGAAGTCTTCGGCCGCCAATGCTGATTATTTATCAAAATATAGGCAGTGGCGGGGATCGAACCCGGGACCGAAGACGTTTTGATTATAAATCAAAGATGCAACCCCCTTTTTTCCGTTATTGATCGTTGTGTTTGGTCGTTGCGGACGTCGCAAGACATCCTGTTCAAGTTCGGTGGGTAATCGTTCCATCCCCTAGACAACGGGTACAATTCAAGGCAGACCTAGTCCCGTGCTTTGGCCGACTTCTCGGGCCACCGTACACCTGCTCCACCTTCGGCCAGAGGGCGGTAGCGATCCAAACAGCGCGCCAAACCGAAAGCGCCACCGCAAACACTAGACGCGAAGCGAAAGCACTCCACCTGGTGCGCTTTTCGAAGAGATAGACACAACTACGGCTCAAAGTGAACAAGTCACTACCGCCTGGAATTTCATTGACTGGAGTAGAATTGTCTGCAGTGATGAGCCCCGCTTCGTACTGGTCCCCGATGTCCAGCGACGACGTGTCTGCAGACGCCTTGGACACCTTCGAAATGCCCACCTGACTGTCGCCATCCGCACAGTCCGACAACAAGGAGTGGTGGTCTGGGGGCCGTTTCTTTTCATAGCAGCACCCCTAACAGCACAGAATACATCGACAATATTCTACTCCCCGTTTTGTTGCCCTTCATGCCAAGTCAACCTGAGCTTACGAGAGTTTCTATTGATTATCTCCATGCTTGCCAAACCCTACCTTTGCCAGTAAGTTGGGTTGGGATGTTTAGGGAAGGAGACCAGACAGCGAGGTCATCGGTCTCATCGGATTAGGGAAGGACGGAGAAGGAAGTCGGCCGTACCCTTTCAGAGGAACCATCACGGCATTTGCCTCGAGTGATTGAGGGAAATCACGGAAAACCTAAATCAGGATGGCCGGACGCGGGATTGAACCGTCGTCGTCCCGAATGCGTGTCCAGTGTCTAACCACTGCGCCATCTCGCTCGGTTTTGCCAGTAAGGTCGCCGGATCTGTCCACAATTGGTAATTGTTTGGAGCATTAAGGGCAGGGCCCCCCAGTCAGCTCGGGATTTTGATAACCTAACACGCCAACTTTATAGAATTTGGCACGTTATTCCCCAGGAGCACATCCAACAACTCTATCAATCAATACCAAGCCGAATAACTGCGTGCACAAGGGCCAGAATTTGACCAACACATTACTGCTTGCTCAGTTTGTGAAGCTCTTTCTCTTGAACAAATCATCCAACTTTTCTGAAATTGTAATACTTTGTCTGTGCATGTACATCACATCTACCGATTTCCTTCCAATTCCTTCGTGGTGCTTCCTTTTTTTGTCTTAGACTGTATATAAGCGCGCCAGATGGCCAAAGGGTAGTGTATGGCATTTTTTCTTTCTTTCTTTAAAAATTGTTATCGTTTATGCAGATATTCTATGTAGATACCCTGCCCCTTAAATTCATAATCCTCAGTTATACTAACGAATTTGAAATTTCGATATTATACGTTATATTCATGCCAACTCAAGTGTAACATTTGGTCTATTTCATAGCTAGCTGGCAAACTAAAAGAAAATAGCAGATAACATAAAAATTGATTTTTTTCAGTCTATTTATGTGCAATAAGATATATTTATTTGTGCTGAAAGTCAACTGTCAGTTCCTGTACCTAATGTTTCGAATTACACACATCATCGTCCACAGTACGTTTCATTGGCCTATTAACGTTGTCTTTCAGATCAGCTTTACACAAAAGCTAAACCATGTAACTTTGACGCTCTGTTTCTTCAACCAATAAGTATCGGAAAGGCTTTTCCAGCAAATGGTAATAGGTAACGGGCAAGTAATTTGCTTTTTTGGTAACGCTCGTTTATTTTTTTTTCAGTTGTAAATGTTAGCGCGGAACATTAAATTTTTCTCCTGTGGAAAGAAGAGTACTGTGATATAACGTTTGTATTACCCTCTGCCAGGCACTTAAATGTGATCTTCAGAGTATCCATGTAGATGTAAATATTGTCTAAGAGTGAGTTTTTTCCTGCAAAAGCGTCTCGATAATTTAAGTAGTGTCGAATGGGATGCATTTCAACGAATAATTTCACCGGTTCTCTAACATTCATATCAAACTCACCATAAATTAAAAGAATATCTAGCAAGTTTCATTACCGACTCGCACTCCTGACGCGCTGTCACAAATGTAGAGACAATAGGATCCGCACGCTGCACTGTTTCCAGCATTAGAGCGGGTCCCATTCGACGATATTTACGCCTGTAGCGGAGGATATACAGCGTCTTGTCACCTAGCCTCTTTTGATGTTATTGTTCTAATTGAGTCAACTATTATTGTTTGCTCATTAGTGAAACAACGTGACAAAGAAAAGTCAGTTTTGTTGCAAGATTGGTTCACATCAAATTACATAAATTACGAACGTTAGGCAGAAATAGTTTTTCCTTTTTGTGTTTCTAAGTCGAGTGCCATCTCTTAGAACAATGTACAACACGTATAATAAATTATGTTTATTCAAGACATTTGTTTCAAATTAACGAGTTACATGGAAATATGCATCTATATTGTGAGAGTCAGTCCAATCAACGTATAAAAATATCTGCATAAAGTATAATATTGTAAAACATAACAAACTTATAAATATCAAAAGAAAAACAATACGTGCTAGATATTCAGATGGGGCACTTGTCTTTTGTTGACTACATTGTCAAACCGCACAGCGACAGTAATCTGTAGTCATAGTTCAACATGTTACAGGAGTAAAACGGCTGTTATCGTGCAACCAGTACGCAGTTTGTTGTATCTGAGGTGAAGAATAAAGCTATATTTTGGAGAATAACGTCACAAAATAATGTACATAATTTACTGAAAAAAGAATCAACCAGATTCTGTACTTGAAATATAAAGAAAACAAGGTAAGATGAGAATTAACACACGTTAAAAGTGGAAAACAATGTAAAGCGAACAAGACTGTTAACAATCTGCACTGTACTTCGCACTCTCACTTAATTTTATAACATATATGAGAAATTCGTAGATGTTAGAAAAAACGCACGAAGTATGTGCAGTGTTTTGAGCCAACTGGAGAACCCAGAAGTTACGCATGGCACATGTGTTTTGCAAACATTTTAGAGCAAATCTTAACAAACACTGCAAAATTGAACTTTTTGCCAGAGATTTCAAATACAGTTAAAAATTCAATCTTTCCACTTAAAAAAACTTTAGTACCTCCAAAATCTTGGAAGATACAAAAGAGGCAAAAATTACCAATACTGCAAATAACTTGTTCTAACCGTTTGCATATGGTCATTTGCCGGAAACTTTGTTTCCATACCTAGAAACGTTTACGAAGTATTCGGGGTGTCCAATTCAAGTGCTACAATGTGTTAATTACGAACTGCCACGCTCTGACAACTCCTGTGGAATAAGTCCGCTGCGGAATCCACATCCGATAGTTTCTCCCCAGTGTATGTTCCTTAATATTGTACTCCTTTCTGGACCAAGGTAAGTGATTTTAGGTCTTTATGTAGATTGTTCTTATTCCTAGCATTGATACTGTGCATTGAGCTATTAGTTGGAGATAGAAACATATTATTTGCAACAAATTTCATTAAGGAATAAATATATTGAGAAGCAATGGCTAAAATACTAAGCTCCTCCAAAGGGTTTCTACGCTATGTTCTTGAATATGCATCACAAATGGGTCTTATTACACGCTTTTGCACTCTAAAAATGTGTGTTCGATTTGACGAGTTATTCCAAAATATGATCTCGAATGACATAATAGAATGAAAGAAAGCAAAGTATGCAAGTTTTTCTTACACTACTGGCCATTACAATTGCTACACCACGAAGATGACGTGCTACAGACGCGAAATTTAACCAACAGGAAGAACATGCTGTGATATGCAAATGATTAGCTTTTCAGAGCATTCACACAAGGTTGGCGCCGGTGAAGACACCTACAACGTGCTGACATTAGGGAAGTTTCCAACCGATTCCTCATACACAAACTGCAGTTGACCGGCGTTGCCTGGTGAAACGTTGTTGTGATGCCTCGTGTAAGGAGAGAAATGCGTACCATCACGTTTCCGACTTTGATAAAGGTCGGATTGTAGCCCATCGCGATTACGGTTTATCGTATCGCGACATTGCTGATCGCGTTGGTCGAGATCCAATGACTGTTAGCAGAATACGGAATCGGTGGGTTCAGGGGGGTAATACGGAACGCCGTGCTGGATCCCATCGACCTCGTATCACTAGTAGTCGAGATGACAGGCATCTTATCCGCATGGCTGTAACGGATCGTGCAGCCACGTCTCGATCCATGAGTCAACAGATGGGGACGTTTGCAAGGCAACAACCATCTGCACGAAGAGTTCGACGACGTTTGCAGCAGCACGGACTACCAGCTCGGAGACCATGGCTGCGGTTACGCTTGACGCTGCATACAAGACAGGAGCGCCTGCGATGGTGTACTCAACGACGAACCTGGGTACACGAATGGCAAAACGTCATTTTTTCGGATGAATCCAGGTTCTGTTTACAGTATCATGATGGTCGCATCCGTGTTTGGTGACATCTCGGTGAACACACATTGGAAGCGTGTACTCGTCGTCGCCATACTGGCGTATCACGCGGCGTGATGATATGGGGTGGCATTGGTTACGCGTCTCGGTCACCTCTTGTTTGCATTGACGGCACTTTGAACACTGGACCTTACATTTCAGATGTGTTACGACCCGTGGCTCTACACTTCATTAGATCCCTGCGAAACCCTACATTTCAGCAGGATAATGCACGACCGCATGTTGCAGGTCCTGTACGGGCCTTTCTGGATACAGAAAATGTTCGACTGCTGCCCTGCCCAGCACATTCTGCAGATCTCTCACCAATTGAAATCGTCTGGTCAGTGGTGGCCGAGCAACTGGCTCGTTACAATACGCCAGTCACTACTCTTGATGAACTGTGGTATCGTGTTGAAGCTGCATGGGCAGCTGTACCTGTACACACCATCCAAGCTCTGACTCAATGCCCAGGCGTTTCAAGGCCGTTATTACGGCCAGAGGTGGTTGTTCTGGGTACTGATTTCTCAGGATCTATGCACCCAAATTGCGTGAAAATGTAATCACATGTCAGTTCTAGTATAATATATTTGTCCAATGAATACCCGTTTATTATCTGCATTTCTTCTTGGTGTAGCAATTTTAATGGCCAGTAGTGTATTTGAAAATGCACTAACTCACGGAATAATGTAGCTAGTGAGGGAAAACTTGACACACATGCCTGAAATGACCTAGATTTTATTGAAATAAAAAACGAGTGCGAAAATCGGCCAACAGATGGCGCTGGACAGAAAACGTCAGTGAAGCCGCATAAGAATGCCCTCAACTGCAAAATCTGGGCTGCCGAAAATCCTAGAACTGTCGCGGAAATCCCATTGCATGATGGGAAAGGCGCGATGTGGTGTGGAGTTACCACGTCAATCGTGATCGGACACTTTTTCTTCGTGGAAGTGCGGGGTGGTGCTTTTCAGACTGTCAGCTTTAGAGGTGCGAGGCATCGCAGTGTTTTACAGAATCGCATCACCCCTAGCATGGCCGATAAACACCTGCTGGAAGGTACAACTGTTACGCAGGATGGCATTCCACTCGATATTGCTACATGTGTGGAATATCTCTTGCGCACATCGTATGCTGAGCCGCCACTGCCATCACGCCTGATCTCCCAGGTCCCCAGATCTCAATCCTCGTGATTATAAGTTGTGGGATTACCTGAAGTCTCAGGTCTACCGCAGACGTCCGACTTAATTAGGGGTGTTAAAAGCCAACATCCCACGGCAATTTCTCACCATACCTACTGACATGCTGTACAGTGCTGTTCACAACATTGTCCCTCGACTACAGGCTTTGTTGATGAACGATGGCAGACAAGTTGAACATTTGTTACAAAGAACATCGTCTTTGCTGATAACCAATAGTTATGCTAATTATTGTTTTATATCATATGAAGCGCCATCTGTTGATCATTTTGTGCACTTTTTTCGTTTCAACAAAACCCCACGTCATTTCAAGCATGTGATTCGATTTTTATCTCTCTACCCACATTATTGCGTGAACTATTGAATTTCCAAATGTTAACAGACTTTTGGGTCACCCTATACTTCAGGCTTCCAGTCTCGTAAACATCTTGTTTGCGAGCAGTGAGACGTTTCTTGTTTGCTGTCGCTGGCTTTCTAGCTCTGAGACTTCTTCCATCTAAATTTTCTGAACGTCATCTGTTTCCATTAATTTCTTCGTATTACTTCTTTTCATGATTGTTTCTCACATGTCTAACTGCAAATTTCAAGTCTATGTATTTTATCGCTTCCCACTGTCCACCTTCCCTGCCCTCTACGGGCCCTCCCTGTAAGCTCATATCCCCTATTTAAGCTCTGCCTCGTTACGTCATGCCCCACTTGTCTGTATCTCTGTACATCCACAACGTTAGACTCATACGTTCAGACATTATTTACGTTTCCATTGTAAAATTTAAACGATGACTTGTTGCATTTGTACCCTGTTTTCTTACAACATTGTTATGTATCTTTAATAATATAACCACCTGAAAATTGTCTTGGAGGCAGAAACCGGTTGTACAATTAAAAAAATAAAAACTGCATCTGGTGCTGTAATTCGTTGCCAATCATAACAGAAGTGTCTGACTGTGGCACCGCACGGTACTTTTAAGTCTACATTGTGGCCACCAGAGTACTGATTATCAGATGATGTTCGTGTGTGACGAACGAAAGTGGTTATAGTAAGTCATAATGTGGGCGACTAGTGTCTGTTTTATCTGAAATTTAACAGTATCTGTTGTTGCACTTCACTGACAGAACGTCGGCAATTCACAGGGGACCAAAGGGAACTCAATTAGGAGCAAGGCCCACAAATGTTGCTGGAGAACAGGTCTCTGGAGATAAGGGCTGGAAGACTGCGATAACACCGACGAGTAAAGTAAACGTTCCCTAACGCCAGAGAATGTTTCAGATAGGTCCACGTCCTCCTAGTCCGGAGACGTTTTGCTACCTAACGGGACACGGCCCTTAGTCCACGCACTTCATGAAACCAAACAACGTCCACTACACGAGAGAAACAACTTGTACCTTTCAAAAACGTACACGCTAAATATTTAAGTTTCAAGCGTCCCAAATGACCTGTAATTCCACTGAAAACTCCGTTGGCCTCTTACCTGGATAGTGTGTCAATATGGAGAAATAAAACTAAATTGGTAATATACTTTAAATTTTGATGACTTGAAATGTTTATTATAACTTATTATTGCAGACAGTTGCTAGTGTTCAAGGCGACAATCAATTCGAAATTATTGTGTTACTATATTTCTTTCGATTGCCATCATTAAAGCAGATAATAAAAGTAGATTACAGTAAGATCTATATAATTTACTGAACAGCTACTCCTCGAGGCAGAATACGAATTGTATTCTATATTTCATCACAGTAAAAGTGCCTCTTGTGACAAGTACTTTGCCTTAAGAATTTCTCCATGCTCATATGAAATATTATGAATTATCTCTAAACTGTTAATGGAAATGAACAAACATCTTATTCAATAACTGGATGCACCTACACACATCAAAAAAAAGTTTTGCATCACCTCAGTTCCCAGAACTCCTGAAGATAGACGGTGATTGTGGATATTGTATGACAGACACAGTCCTTTTGACTGTTGAGAGATATCACTGAACCCGCCCAAAAATGTACAAAACCGTGCATGAGCAGCGCCTATTAGACGGAGGGGGTCAGACAGCCGATCATTTCCAGTCATTCCACCAAGAAGGAGGTACACAGCTTGTGTCGTCTGTTGTTTAACAGTGCCTAGACAGCCAATACCGCGGTTCGATCGCGTCCGCATTGTGACTGTACCAGGAAGGGTTCTCAACAAGGGAAGTGTCCAGGCGTCTCGGAGTGAACCAAAGTGATGTTGTTCGGACATGGGGGAGATAGAGAGAGACAGGAACTGTCGATTACGTACCTCGCTCAGGCCGCCCAAAGGCTACTACTGCAGTGGATGACCGCTACCTATGGATTATGGTTCGGAGGAATACTGACAGCAACGCCACCATGTTGAATAATGCTTTTGGTACAGCCACAGGACGTCGTGTTACGACTCAAACTGTGCGCAACAGGCTGCATGATGCGCAACTTCACTGCTGACGTCCATGGCGAGGTCCATCTTTGCAACCACGACACCATGCAGCGCAGTGCAGGTGGGCCCAACAATATGCCGAATGGGCTGCTCAGGATTGGCATCAAGTTTTCTTCACCGATGAGTGTCGCATATGTCTTCAACCAGATAATCGTCAGAGACGCCTTAGACCCACTGTCCACCGAGTGCAGCGAGGTGGAGATTCCCTACTGTTTTGGGGTAGCATTATGTGGAGACGACGTAAGCCGCTGGTGGTCATGGAAGGCGCCATAACGGCTATGCGATACGTGAATGCCATCCTCCGACCGATAGTGCTACCATATCGGTAGCATATTGGCGAGGCATTCGTCTTCATGGACGATAATTAATGCACATCTTGTGAATAACTTCTTTCAGGGTAACGACATCGCTTGACTAGACATGAACCCTACCGAACATGCCTGGGATAGATTGAAAAGGGCTGTTTACGGACGACGTGCCCCACCAACCACTCTGAGGGATCTGCGCCGAATCGCCGTTGAGGAGTGGGACAGTCTGGACCAACAGTGCCTTGATGAAATTGTGGATAGTATGCCACGACCAATACCGACAAGCATCAATGCAAGAGGACGTGCCACTGGGCATCAGTGGTGCCGGTATGTACAGCAATCTGGACCACCATCTCTGAAGGTCTCGCTGTTTGGTGGTACAACACGCAATGTGTGATTTTCATAAGCAATAAAAATGGCGGAAATGATGTTTATGTTGATCTCTATTCTAATTTTCTGTACCGGAACCGAGGTGATGCAAAACTTTTTTTGATGTTTGTATTTGTATAGCTGTAATTTGTGTAATATGCCGTCAATGTTTTCAAAAATATTCACAAGATATAGGCTTGATACAGTTCAATCACTTATGTATTTGTTGACATTAAAAGTGATCTAGGAAAACAAATTTATAAATTAATATACACTGCCTATTTATATTCTATGACTTCCTACGGAACTGTATTAAGGGCCGGGTCGTGTCCAAGAGATAATGTTTCCACTACACGTAAAACTGATGTTCTTTGTGCTCCCACAATCGTCTTGTAGATAACTAGCAAGTTGGTAGGATTTTTGGTGCAGTATCACAACGCATATTATATTCCCTCATGAAAATCTGTTGTAAGGAATTCAGGAAATTCATCAGGAATACCGACGTCTGAAATCATAATACTAAAACGCGAAATTAATTTATTTACTCTTAATTAACTGACAACGCTACTGTTAAAATCTTTGATCGTTTAAGCAATGATATAAAATGCCTGACGAATAAGAAACTAAATGTGAAATCGAACTGAGCTATGGTTATTCTTCAACAGAAGCACTATTGTTTTGAAACTTGTAGCTTATGTAGTGCAGACTGATTACATATTTATGTTAGTTGCATAATTCTTTTTGAAACGAAGCTCTTTGTTTTGTAAATAAAAACCGCCTTTTCTTGCTGTACTGTATTTATTTCTCCCAGATGCGTTTTGCCTTTTTCATCTTCAGTGGGATAGTTCCTCGCATTTTTGTTGGCATCTGCGTTTCATCTCATCTGGTCACATGCTGGAGGTGGCACTTGCATGTTTTTATGTTCCGAACCGTTTTCTTCACAATATTCTGGTTTGCTATTGTTGTTGCGCATTATTAGTCTTCTACCACTATTTGTAGATATTTGATCGAAAACTGTGATTTAGAGACATAATTATTATGAGTTCACTATATGTCTCGTCCATTTTAGATTGTTCTTTATACATCGTCTGCATGCAGAGATATTTAAACATGATTAATTTAATATCCTCTTGGTTGACTCATTCCACGGAATTTCGATAAACCGTGCAAGCGATGAATGGAAAATAACTAATTAGTTCCTGGTGGGTAAAAAGTTTACAAGAACTGACCATACAGCAAAACACTCGTCCCTTTGAATACTCTCATTCACTAACAGTTTTTAGTTTGGTATTTTCAGCTGTTCAGAAAAATATTTTAGGTTTACACTTTAAGTGAGTCTGGTTGTAGCAGAAGAGTCGCTAAATTTTCTATCATAAAAGCTTATGCAGTAACTGCGCTGACAACATTGCACAAAAGATATATTCTGCAGCTTTGAACACTAAGGGCTCTTCTTGCAGATCTTTATTGACTACTTACCCGCATGAGTTGGCGTACTTGCTCTAGTAGCAGACTTTTGATTCCTTCAAATTAAAAGTACATGTAAAATTCAGTAACCACAATCATGAAGGAATAAATTTCGTGTCTTGTTCTAAATTAGACAAAATTACCTGATTGCCACAATATTGTAAGTCTGATGCTGTAATTAAGCCGTAACGAGCAAACACTACACTACAACTATTGATAAGAACTTTTCAAAAGCAGAAACATTACTGTGTTTTATTAATAGGGAAAGCAGGAAAGGTGTTAGCACTGGATTACACAGCATACGTGCACTTGGAGAGTCCCGGCGAATACATCTAAGAGAGCAGCTCAATAAATACCCGTGTGTGGAGGCAGTTATTGTTAACGCAATTAGTTTTATAATCGTGCAATTTCACGTGCTAGACGACGTTGAAACGAAAATGTCAATTATTTATAACTTAGTTTGGACCTGAAAGTCGTTTCAGTAAGCTGTGCTACGTGGGCTTAGCCGAAATGGATTGAAGCGTTGTATCGCTCAGTGATATGGTTCGTTCGCTTTTGGATGGGAAAATGTGTAGTGAAATAAGAGCAAAACTGGATGCTGTTCATGCCAACGTTATTATTCAACAAATTTAAACGTGGTCGAATATCTGCTTTTGGCGAGAATTTCTCAGCAGGCTAGGAACCGAAGAAAACATTGAAAAATCCACCATCTGATTCTTGTAGTTGGTCGAACGAAATTATACGAAGGCCGTAGCTTTGTAGACGGGAACGGCAATTAATATTTACATTTACATGATAAGATGGCGGTGATAAAGGATGTTGCGATTGGTGACAGTGGACAGCAAGTCGGTGCGACTTACACTACCAAGCTCTGTTTGGAACGCTTCAAACGAGTTTGGAAGAACTTCTTACGTCGAGTTTCATTGTCTAAAAGACCTAGAATCATTAATGTATCCTGAAACCCAGCCAGTGATAAAAATCAGACTAGTTTCCGGTGAAACTGCTCGCAGGAAGGCGAAGGCGGTCCCATCGACTGGAAAAGTTATAGCAACGATTTTTGGGATGCATAGAGTGCATAATGGAAACATGACTTAACAAAAATCAAGACTGGTTCGTAGGACATGTCGATCTAGAATAAGCATTTGGCGATGTAAACTGGTGCAATTTGTTCGGTCTTCTCAGAAAAGTGTGTAAACGCTATAGGTAAATACAATACGAAGAAGGATCAGATAGGGAAGAACAAGAATGAGAGACCAAGAACGAAATTTAAAAGGGATGTAGGTCAAGAATACATCGAAGATGCAATGATGGAAATAACAGAAATGCTCGAGAGTGGGACTGAAATTCAAGTTGAGAGGATATCAATGATGAGATACGCTCATGACTTTGCTATCATAAGTGAGCAAGAATTGCAAAAAATGGCTCTGAGCACTATGCGACTTAACTTCTGAGGTCATCAGTCCCCTAGAACTTAGAACTAATTAAACCTAACTAACCTAAGGACATCACACACATCCATGCCCGAGGCAGGATTCGAACCTGCGACTGTAGCGGTCGCGCGGTTCAGACTGTAGCGCCTAGAACCGCACGGCCACTCCGGCCGGCAAGAATTGCTAGATTTGCTGAATGGAATGAAGCATAGAATAAGTATAGAAAATGGACTGAGATTAAATCGAAGAGAGACGAAAGCAACGGGAAACAGCAGAAATAAGACTAGCGCGAAACTTGACATCAGAATTGGATTGGGTTTGGTTGGGTTGTTTGGGGAAGAGACCAAACAGCGAGGTCATCGGGTCTCATTGGATTAGGGAAGGATAGGGAAGATAGTCGGCCGTGCCCTTTCAAAGGTACCATCCCGGTATTTGCCTGAAGCGATTTAGGGAAATCACGGAAAATCTATATCAGGATGGCTGGACGCGGGATTGAACCGTCGTCCTCAGAATTGGGGACCATGAAACAGACCAAGTGAAGAAATTCTGTTACCTTGGAAGTAAAATTACGCATGACGATCGCAGCATAGGTGGTATAACAAGCAAGATAGCACAGGCATTCCTCGCTAAATGTAGTGCAGCAATATCAAACACAGACCTTAATTCGAGGAAGAAATTTCTGAAAATGTACTTTTGGATCGCAGTATTGTACAGAAGTGAATAATAGACTTTGAGAAAACGGGAAAAGACAAGTTGAAACGTTTGAGATGTGGCGATATTGAAGGATACTGAAAATCAGATGGGCTGACAAGACAAGAAAAGGAATATTTTAAAACACTGATGAGCACAAGAAGCATGAATGATAGGACCTGTATTAAGACATGTAAAGATGATTCCAAAAATAGTTCAAATGGCTCTAAGCACTATGGGACTTACCATTTGAGGTCATCAGTCCCCTAAACTTAGAACTACTTAAACCTAACTAACCTAAGGACATCACACACATCCATGCCCGAGGCAGGATTCGAACCTGCGACCGTAGCGGCCGCGTGGTTCTAAACATGACTCCCATTGCACCTGAGGGAACTGTATATGTGAAAACTGTAGAGGAATACAAAGACTTCAATGGAGTAATACTCGTATATGTAACAGATAATTGAAGTTGTTGGTTGCTACTCTGAGATAAAGAAGATGGCACAGGAGAAGAGGTTGTAGCTACCCGTAACAACATTCATGGCCCTAAAAAAGAACGTCGTACTAACAAGACTTTTTAGAAATACAACAACGGGACACTGGGCTGCTTCGACAAGAGACTGAAGGGAAGACAGCCCCATACGACGACGAAGAGTGTGCAGCTGTTTCACCACGACAGCGTACCAGCGCATATTATTGCTACCGTACCCAATATTCGCTTGGCATAGCATCCTGCAATTTCTTACGGTTCAGAAACATCAATGAATGGGTCGTAGGTATAAAAATTCTGCGCTAATGAGAATAGTCTTTTATAATTCGACACTTGATATTTTTTGAAGGACTTAAAAAGGGGCAGAACGTCGGGAAAAGTGTATACCTACATCTACATCTATACACGTACTCCACAAACCATCATACTGTGCATGGAGGTGGGTACGCTACACTACTGCTTTTTATTTGCTTTCCTCTTCCATTCGCACTATATGCTGCCGCAAGAGCCCTGCTTTCTCTTGTCTTGTCTTCGCTGCCCTTACGCGAAATCTATGTCGCTGGTAGTAGGATCTCTAAATTTTCTCAATAATGTTTCGCGAGAAGAATACCTTGATCCCTCCATGATTCCCATTTGAGTTTTCAGAACATTTCCTTAATACTCGCGTTTCGATTGAACCTTCAGATAATAAATCTAGCACTCTACCTCTGAATTGCTTCGAAGCCTTCCTTTAATCGAGCCTAGTGGGGATCCGGAAAATTTGACCAGTACTCAACAATCGGTCGCACAAGAGTTCTATAGTCGAAATCCTTTATAGATGAGCTACACTTTCCTGGAACTCTCCCAATAAACCTAAGTCGCCCATTCGCTTCTCTATAGCCGACCTCAGTTGCTCGTTCCATTTCACGTCGGCTTGCAACGTTACGCCTAGGTGTTTAATCGACGTCAAGCAGAACGCCACTAATATTGTATTCGAACATTTCAAGATTGTTTTTCCTTCTCATCTGCATCAAATTACATTTTCCCACATATGACGCAACCTGCCTTTCATCTCACGAAACAGAATTTCTATACAAGCCATCCAATCACTCTGTGTGATCACATTTTCCCTTACACTACAGCGTCACGAGCAAATAGTCGCAGATGGCTGCTCACCCTATCTGAAAGATGGTTTATGTATGCAGAGAACATGAGCGGTCCTATCACACTTCGCGGAGGCATTCCAGACGATGAGAACTGTGTTGAAAAATAAAAAAAAAATGTTTTTGAAAAAATAAAAGAACGTCATTTCCATCCCTAACACGGGTGCTTAATGAGCCGCCCACGTATGAGAGCAAAGAGGCGTGCGCGTGAGGAGAAGATTGCGTCGCGTGATACTCACCCGAGACCACTAGGCGGCGGCGACATCGGCAGCTGGCGCAGGGGGTGCGAGCGGTGCGGGGGCGGGGAAAGGGTGCACAACTGCTGCAAAACAAAAATACCATACCAGCCAGCTACAGGTGGCGCGACGGGGGCTTGGCAGGGAAGCTGCGCTACTGGCGTGTGCTGTGCTGCCGCCTCGCCACTTCGTCCTTCAGAAGTGTCAGCACTGTGTCAGTGGCGCAGCACAGTAATAAAGAGGCGCTGCATGCAACTAGCTTCTACAGTGTGTCGCAAGAAACCATGCTTTCTAGTCTGGCGAGGAGCCGGAATCTCCCCATTCACTTCTCGAATTGCAGCGTTTAACATTACTCAGCTTTTGGGTGACTAACATGTTTATTGTACACGTCACACTTCTGCAAGTTGAATTTTTTGGATTCACAAAAGAGACATACTGCCTTAAAAATGGTTCAAATGGCTCTAAGCACTATGGGACTTAAAATCTGAGGTCATCAGTCCCCTAGACTTAGAACTACTTAAACCTAACTAACCTAAGGACATCACACACATCCTTGCCCGAGGCAGGATTCGAACCTGCGACCGTAGCAGCAACGCGCTTCCGGACTGAAGCACCTAGAACCGCTCGGCCACATCAGCCGGCGTACTGCCTTTAATATGACGTCTTGTGAGATTTGTAAGACGAAAATACGAAGGGTAGTAGGAAAGTACACTACTGGTCATTAAACTTGCTACACCAATAAGAAATGCAGATGATAAACGGGTATTCATTGGACAAATATATTATGCTAGAACTGACATATTACCTTTTCATGCAACTTGGGTGCATAGATCCTCAGAAATCAGTACCCAGAACAACCACCTCTGGCCGTAATAACGGCCTTGATGCGCCTGGGCATTGAGTCAAACAAGGCTTGGATGGCGTGTACAGGTACAGGTGCCCATGAAGCTTCAACACGAAACCACAGTTCATCGAGATAAGTGACGGCTGTATTGTGACGAGCCAGTTGATCAGCCACCATTTACCAGACGTTTCCAGTTGGTGAGAGATCTGGAGAATGTGCTGGCCAGGGCAGCAGTCGAACATTTTCTGTATCCAGGAGGCCCCCACAGGACCTGCAACATGCGGTCGGGCATTATCCTGCTGAAATGTAGGGTTTCACAGGGATCGAATGAAGGGTAGAGCTATGGGTCGTAACACATCTGAAAAGTAACGTCCACTGATCAAAGTGCCGATAATGCGAACAAGAGGTGACCGAGACGTATATAGCCAACGGCACCCCATGCCATCACGCCGGGTGATATGCTAGTATGGCGATGACAAATACACGCTTCCAATGTGCGTTCACCGTGATGTTGCCAAACACGGATGCGACCATCATGATGCTGTAAACAGAACCTGGATTCATCCGAAAAAATGACGTTTTGCCATTCGTGCACCCAGGTTCGTCGTTGAGTACACCATCGCAGGCGCTACTGTCTGTGATGCACCGTCAAGGGTAGCCGCAGCCTTGGTCTCCAAGCTGATGGTCCATGCTGCAGCAAACGTCGTCGAACTGTTCGTGCAGGTGGTTGTTGTCTTGCAGACGTCCCCATCTGCACGATCCGTTACAGCCATGCGGATAACATGCCTATCATCTCCACTGCTAGTGATACGAGGCCGTTGGGATGCAGCACGGCGTTTATTACCCTCCTGTACCCACCGATTCCATATTCCGCTAAGAGTCATTGGATCTCGACCACCGCGAGCAGCAATGTCGCGATACGATAAACCGCAATCGCGATAGGCTACAACCCGACCTTTATCAAAGTCGGAAACGTGATGGATGGTACGCATTTCTCCTCCTTACACGGGGCCTCACAACAACCTTTCACCAGGCAACGCCGGACAACTGCTGTTTGTGTATGAGAAATCGGTTGGAAACTTTGCTAATGTCAGCACGTTGTAGGTGTCACCACCGGCGCCAACCTTGATTGAATGCTCTGAAAAGCTAATCGTTTGCGTATCACAGCATCTTCTTCCTCTCGGTTAAATTTCGCGTCTGTAGCGCGTCATCTCCGTGGTGTAGCAATTTTAATGGCCAGTAGTGTATTAATTGTAAGTAAATCTGCGACCATGACGTTGGAGGCAGTGTCATTCCTTCTCTACGTTTCACTCTTCAATGCAGCAAATTTTTCCGAACGATAGACGATTTGCTGGAGGCCTGGTTGTAGAAGTACTCTTTTTGCATGTGCAGGAAACGCTGTAACTCGAAAATCGCCTCTTCGCCATTCTGGAAATGCCTGCCACGCACTGGTTTCTTCGTTCGAGGAAAGAGCAAGAAATCACTGGTGCTTTATCAGGAGAATATGGAGTGGGTTGGTGTGAGAAGAATCTGCTCTCCAGAAAGATCAGTATGTGCGACGACATCCTGTGCAGAATCAGCTGGGGCGCTGTCGCGGAGCAAAAACACCATGGGCAGCTTCACTCGATACTTCGCCTTGACAGCCTCATGTAATCTCGTCAGGAGATTTCAGCAGTACGCTCCTGTGACGGTTTATCATTTCCGAGCGTAGTATGTGAACAAAACACCAAAGGTAGTCGTACAAAACTATCAGCATTAACTTGTCCGACGGTGCTTGGATATTTGCCTTTGTCGGTGGTGGTGAATCCACATGCTTCCGCTGTTTGCTTTGTTCCTTTGTGACGCGGTCATAGTGATACACACCCAGCACAAATTCATGGTAATTGGGCGGAGTAAAAAGTCACGGGGACACAGCTTGAACATTTTACCTGTTGTCTCGCTTCGGTGGGCTTTTTGAATGAGTGTGAGCAGTCGTAGAAGACAACTGCGGCGACGTACGTCATGTTCAAAATGTCGTGCAGGATGGTGAAAACCGAGGCATGACCGATTTATCACTTTTTGCACTATCGCTTCAGTCTTAGTAAGCTGGTCTTTGAACACAAGGCAAATCCGGCAATTTTATTCACGGTGTGGTCATGGGTGCGTCCAAGCAGACAGCTTCTTTCTGCCAGTTTGTCATGTCTCCGTATCGATCCATATGACAGCGCAGATTCCATTGAAACGACTGCCACATACACATCACTTTACTGGCGCGACTCATTTCAGCGGTCGAGGATGACATGTCTGCTAACAGTTCTACACCATCTACAGCGCTGCAAAGTTCCCAGTATGCTCTTTCAGAGGGATGAGTAAATTTTTTTGTGGCGAGCGTATTTTTCACCTCTTTCAGGGACGTGCTCAGTGGGAGAGCGGTATTGAAATATTCATCATTCCTGTAGTATGGGGACCAACAGAGGAAGTAGATATGGATAAGACCTTCGACTGTGGTCCGTATCAGCAAATCTGGCTCGTTCTCTGTGACGCTAACGTGATTGAGCACCTCACCGAGGGGATGAGGATGCTGTGCAATATTATTGCCAGTGGCCTGAGCTGTCTATTTGTTCCACCGAACATCTTTACAATTGAAACTGAATATTTCGTCACCGTTTGTTTGCTAGGCGCGAAAGCGCCGGGGGGAGAGGCTCATCCACATCTAATAGCTACGAGAGAGAAGTTGAGCGATACAGTGTAGTCTAGTACTGTAATTCTGACGGCGATACATTTCTTTCTCCTGCCTGACGAAAGAAATGAACCACCCAGGAGAAATAGTCCAGTGTCGACATAACTTGGTGTACGTACGCATGATCGGCAGGTATGTAAATGATTAGACAGGTAGAATGTATTACTGTCGTGCGCGTTTAGTGCTATTGGCAGGCCTGGTATATTTCTGTAAGGGGCATGAACAGTGTTAGGTGTTTAGTGATCGCTGTGAAGAACACGATGAGGCCATGAGCTCGTGCTAGACAACATAATCAGCAGCTGACAGAGTTCCAAATGGGCC
The DNA here is from genome assembly GCF_021461385.2 of Schistocerca piceifrons. Classification (NCBI taxonomy): domain Eukaryota; kingdom Metazoa; phylum Arthropoda; class Insecta; order Orthoptera; family Acrididae; genus Schistocerca; species Schistocerca piceifrons. The sequence goes on from NC_060144.1 coordinate 119,475,498, forward strand.
GCATTGTGGCTCTCCATTAGGCCGGTTGTTCGAGTAGTGCAGTATCTAAATTTGTGGCGCATTCGAATGTGACAGTGGCACGATGCCGGACTGCAGGGGAACGCGGGGCCAAGCGCGCTCACCTTCAAAATTCTTACCGACCGTATCTGACCACCGCAGGGCACGATCGTTGTATTGTGCACCGAGCACATCGTAACCCCTCCACTCCTGCACCCACCATCTGAGAATAAGTAATGGACTTCCTGCAACATACTGTGTGTCACCCCACAACATTGGTCAGTGACTAGTAGCAGCCAGACTATGGCCGCCATTCACGTCACTAACACAAACAGCTGCGTTTGGAGTGATGCCGTGACTGGGAAGCATGGATTGCTGATCAGTGGCGTCGAATTGTGTTCAGCAATAAATCGCGGTTCTGCACTACCCCGAGTGAGGACTGTCGGCTGGTATGGCAGCTAGCTGGGAAGAGGTTCGATACTTCAAATGTTTTGGAGAAACTCAACAATCACGTCCATTATAATTGCCCGGGCTGTTATGCCGTGGTTGGTTGATGAATTCTGTGTCAATTCCCAACGTTTCGTCCCCGTCTGTGGAGGACATCTTCAAGGGGGTCTGTAGCTCGATGGAAGGTCCAACACACCCACTGGCTCGCTAATGACTGCCGCTGAATTCCGTGACCGCGCTTCCGCGCCGAGGCGTGACGTCACGTGTTTTGAAAACGTCAGTGCAATTGGCCGCTGTCCGCTGCCGTCGATCGCCGTTGCCATCACCCAGTGGTGGACGGGTAGTACACTTCTTCTTCAATACCGGCATCCACATACCGTTTAATTTCACGCCCTCCTCCTTTCGATTGTAATTATTGGAGAGTTTGGCGATTTCGATAGCCTCCCTGTAGAGCCTTTCGTAATATCCGCTTGTGGCCGCTAGTACTTACGTCTCCTCAAAACGAATACGGTGGTTACCTGGCTGGAAAGCACGCTCCGCAACAGCTGATCGTTCCGTTTCTCCTCTTCTACAATTGGCCTTGTGCTCTTCCAAACGTTTTGAAACAGTTCTTTTAGTGGTACCCACATAAACATCTCCACAGCTGCATGGAATCCTATTCACTCCAGCTTTTTCCAATGGTTTGCGAGCATCCTTGGCAGGCTTAAGGCATTCCTGTATCTTCCTGGTGGGCTTGTAAATTACGGTAATATTCCGCTTCGTCAAGATCCTCCCTATTCTTTCCGTTACATTTTTAACAAACGGCAGGAAAACCCTAGATTTTGCAGTAGCCTGTACGTCACTATGGTTTCTGCGTGGCTGTCTCAACGCACGTTTTATTTCAGGGGACGAATATCCATTCTTCATTAGTGCATTGTGGAGATGTTCCATCTCCGCGTCGAGCAACTCAGGTTCAGCACTGTCCGCTAACGTCTTGATAGTCTTGATAACACCCCGCTTCTCAGCAATGTTACTCCTGGTGTCATAGAGTGGGGTGCTATCAGAGACGGTACGGTATATCACAGACATTCTGCGTTTTTATGTGTTACATCTCATGCAACAGCTTCGTCTTGGCATTTTTCAACACGGCAATGCTCGTCCATACATGGCAGGTGTCTATATGAACTCTGTGTGATGCTGAAGTAGCCCTGTGGCCAACAAGATCCACAGATCTGTCCCCAGCAGAGCATTTGTGGGACCAGCTCAGACGTCAGTGCCATGCCAGTGTCATCGTTCAGGATATCGAGGGCCAGTTACAACAGTTGTGAGCCAGATTGCCTCGCGAGAGAATATAAAGCATTTATTACTCCCTTCCCAACAGAATCTGCGGGTCAGACAGGGTGCAACACCACTCTGATCAGTGGACTCGTACCGATAAGTGTGCTCATATTGCCAAGTTCTTTGTAAATGTGCCTCTGTTTTTTTCACTGAAATAACATCACATATCCTCTCAACACGCGTAGTTTCATTTCGTAGTCTCTTCCCATTCCGGGTGATGCATATGTTTTGTCAGGCAGCATTTATCTCGAGCAGAGCTCATTGTGGTAAAGTTAGAGAGTTTCCAACTCATACTGAGGTTCATCAGCATTCGCTACTGGAGTAGCAAAATGGAGAAATGACAGTGGTTCGCCGGCCGAAGTGGCCGTGCGGTTCTAGGCGCTGCAGTCTGGAACCGCGAGACCGCTACGGTCGCAGGTTCGAATCCTGCCTCGGATATGAATGTGTGTGATGTCCTTAGGTCAGTTAGGTTTAACTAGTTCTAAGTTCTAGGGGACTAATGACCTCAGGAGTTGAGTCCCATAGTGCTCAGAGCCATTTGAACCATTTGACAGTGGTTCACGAAGTTTCCTCTATCTTATATCTTAAGGTGGCATGCAGAGTAAATGTGAAAATGTAACAGAATACGCGAGAATGGAGGAGAAGTTACGTCGCGAGCGAAACATGGACCTTCAGGGTGTGAAACTGTAGCAGCTAGGTGGTCGCCCACACTCAAGGAACTCAGCTACTAAAAATAGCTGGTGAGAGGCAGCATAATGGCGCGCTCGCTGCACAGTGCTAATGAGACGTGATTTATGGGCTTGGCTGAAGATACTGGGCGTCGATGCAGCGTACAGGCGCGACACGTGGGCGTGCGGCGCTCCGGCAGTTAACCCGGCGACGTGCGCAGGTCACGTGTCAGCCAGTGGCGGCTGCGATCACGTGGCTGGCACACGGGGCCACAATTGTTCCGCAACGCACCAGAGTCTAGAACAGTCGCCGTTTGTTGACGGAGGCGTTAAAGCTACCTGTTCAAAACATTGGTAACCCTCTCAAATCAGCATGCTGCTCGGTTTGGAGCGCTGTAGATCTTCTAGAACTGGTACCCATCACTACTGACGTAGATCATGGCACTAAAACGTTGTGTATGTGCCAGCTGCTTGTGTTGAATAACTGCAGTTAAATGGCTTGCGCGGATATTTGTGTCATGATACACATCTCGTGTCACTATACACACTTGGGCTCCTTGGTGCTTCCACTCCCGCGCCTCAGAGAACAACTGGAAAATGACCAAGAGTACCCAGGGGAATCACCCAGGCAACTGTGCGAGTTATATTCAAGGTCTTGATATAACTACATCATTGATGGGAGGCTCTCAGCGAACGGGAGCACTAGGCATTAAATTTGCTACACCACGAAGATGACGATGACGTGCTACAGACGCGAAATTTAACCGACAGGAAGAAGATGCTGTGAAATGCAAATGATTAGCTTTTCAGAGCATTCACACAAGGTTGGTGGCGGTGGCGACACCTACAACGTGCTGACATGAGAAAAGTTTCCAACCGATTTCTGATACATAAACAGCAGTTGACGGGCGTTGCCTTGTGAAACGTTGTTGTGATGCCAGGTGTAAGGAGGAAAAATGCGTACCATCACGTTACCGACTTTGATAAAGGTCGGATCGTAGTACGTCGCGATTGCAGTGTATCGTATCGCGACATTGCTGCTCGCGTTGGTCGAGATCCAATGACTTTTAGCAAAATATGGAATCGGTGGGTTCAGGAGAATAATGCGGAACGCCGCGGTGGATCCCAACGGCCTCGTATCACTAGCAGTCGAGATGACAGGCATCTTATCCGCATGGCTATAACGTATTGTCCAGCCACGTCTCGATCCCTGAGTCAACAGATGGGGACGTTTGCAAGACGACAACCATCTGCACGAACAGCGCATACGTGCAGCAGCATGGACTATCAGCTCGGAGACCATGGCTGCGGATACCCTTGACGCTGCATCACAGACAGGAGCGCCTGCGATGGTGTACTCAACGACGAACCTGGGCGCACGAATGGCTAAACGTCATATTTTCGGATGAATCCAGGTTGTGTTTACAGCATCATGATGGTCGCATCCGTGTTTGGTGACATTGCGGTTCCTGCGAAACCCTACATTTCAGCAGGATAATGCTGAAATGGTCAATGGTGGTCGAGCAACTGGCTCGTCACAATACGCCAGTCACTACTCTTGATGAACTGTGGTATCGTGGTGAAGCTGCATGGGCAGCTGTAGGTGTACACGACATCCAAGCACTGTTTAACTCAATGCCCAGGCGTATCAAGGCCGTTATTACGGCCAGAGGTGGTTGTTCTGGGTACTGATTTCTCGGGATCTATGCACCCAAATTGTGTGAAAATGTAATCACATGTCAGTTCTAGTATAATATATTTGTCCAATGAATATCCGTTTATCATCCGCATTTCTTCTTGGTGCAGCAATTTTAATGGCCAGTAGTGTATATATAGAGATAGATAGATAGATAGAGAGAGAGAGAGAGAGAGAGAGAGAGAGAGAGAGAGCGATGTTAAGACCTCTAATGAAGGGTTGAGCTAATTATAAAAGATGATAAGGCGAAGGAGAAGAGGGTGCTTGAACTTCACTGGTCCCATTGGTTGAGATGGGTTTCCCACCAATTTTAAGTCAAGTGACCATTACAGAGTTACGTTAGGATCTTGAATATAGGTCGCACAGTTGCCTGGGGGTTTCACATGGGTCCTTTTGATCAGTTCCCAGTGGTTCCCCGTGGGAGATGGAGTCGGACACCAATGAATCCAAGAGTGTAATATGACAACGGATGTGTAACATGATACCGGATGTGATGAGATAGTTATCTGGCCTTGATCTGGCCCTCGATAGCTAATACTTGCCAGTTGTGGCCGTATGTATATGTGGCTGTATGGTGTCACAAGCATATATTGCTAACACAGCTGCAGGATATCGAAATCCTGAAACTTTTCTCAATGCGTGGCAGTGTGTTTTGGAAATGGTGCTCACCGGGCGTGACGTGAAGCGACGCTCTGGAAGTGATACATCGCCCGAAGTTTACCTGTCTCTGAACTGGTCCCGCTGCCCTACTGATGTGAGCATGATCACACGCTGAATAAAGTTGTCCGATTTGTTGCTGTATCAACCCAGAATAGTGTACTCGTAGCCATGTAATGCAGCACAGGAACAGTGCTGTAAAAATGCTGACTGATAGGGACTAGGGACAAGCGTCGCGCCTTGTCAGCGATAATCGGTTTCAAGCTCTACAGGAGATGCTGCTGTCAGTGAATGCAGTTCCATCTCAACCAGTTTACCAGTGAACTCTGGAAGGGAAGTGCATGAAATGGACATTTGGAGTCGGGAGTTACACTCGCTGTGAGCAGGCGGTGCAATTCAGGCTGCAAGTGTTTCCGTAACTTTTTTCGTACCATGACTTGGCCCCACTCATTCAAGTTACCCTGAACATGAATCAAGATGTTTACTTCAGTATTCTCCGTGACCAGCTACTCTACTTTCTTCTACATTTTTATGATATCTTCCAAAATGACAGCAACTGGTTTCAAACTGGTTGCGAAACCTGAAGCAGCCTATCGCAACTCTACTACTCCTTCCTTAAATCACCCGGTCAGAATCCCATAGAAAATGTCTGAGGCTATTTGGAGCAGCGGTTGAAACGAAGCCAATAACATCCTCATTATATGGTAGCTGTAGTGGATCTAATCATCGAGGAGTGACTTTATCTGGACATGGAGTAGCTGAAGAAATATGTGGACTCTCTTCCTCGCCGAATAGGAGCCATTATAAAGGCTAGAAGCGGTGTGGCACTGTATTAACGTGAGATCTCCAGGGGGGGTGACTAATATTTGGTCCAATTTGTCGTTAGTTGCAGGTTCATTTGTAAATCACAGTGCTTTGCTAGCCATGGCCCTATTCCAGGCGGTATGCCTCTGCCGGACGTAGAGATGACTTAGACCAGTTGGAAGTAATGGATGAATACATTATGTGGCTTGAGGATAAACTGAGCAGAGACCAAAGAGTGATAAAGAGTAGTGAAAGGCACAGGTAAAGTCTGTGACGGAAGTCAATGACTTGGCTAATGGCCTGACTGCATGCAGAGTGCGGCCTTTCTCCACTATGGCACTGGAAGTGGAAGGATACCGGGCCCATCGCCCCAGAAGCCTTTTACCTTTGGGAAAGCTACACAGTACTCAGATGATGGCAGGCTGAGTGGACCTGTGGCCCTCCTAGAGGGACTGGAGTTAGTAAAACTCCGCGCCGCTACCTGGGTTTGAAACTGGGTCCTAAAGGACTGCAGCCTAGTGCTGTACTGACCAGACCACCACAACCATGACGGCGAGTAGTAGGAAAATAACCACTTGTTTAATCTCAAAATGAACTTCATTTTGATATTAGTAGAACATGTAAAAGAATTCTTTTCTCTAGAAAATTACACTGGATGCCTGAAGTAAGGAAGATATCAGAAGTGTGTTGACATAGGGAAAGAGAATCTTCTTTATTTAGAGAGATCTGCTGATATTCAAATTTAATGTGGAACTGAGGAAGCTGCTCCTTAAAGCGTATGTCTGGACCACACTATAGTAAAGAAACGAAACTGAAGCACGTTAAAAATTAAGTGGACAGGTGAACTAAGAAATAAAGCAGTGCTAAACATAGTAGGCGAGAGAGACCTATTCGAAAATGCGACGGTTCCGTGGTCCGGGGGGGGGGGGGGAGAAATCGAGCGCACACGGGCACGGGGTTGGTTACGTTGTTTGAGAGCACGCACAGAACGCTTGTAAAAGGGGCTGGCGTCGGATAGCCTATACTAGCTGCACATGCGCACGAGTGAGTTGAAGGAGCTGAAGGGCTGTCGACAGTGCCCGCGCCCTGCGCTTTCAACATTGTAACAGCCTAAACGATATCCATGAATAGTTGTTTTGGGATCGGAAGGAGCGATAAAAGGGAAAATAATAAAGGGAGGCCAAGTCTAGAATAATGAAGGAAATTATAGAGGATTTAGGCGTAGACTTCCGGCATAAGAAGTCAGCCTCATTCTGCCAACGGCCTTGTCAAAGAGGGCGGAGGAGCGAATAGAAGGTTCAGGGCACTCTCTTGTCCTAGGGGTGGGAAATTGCCCCTAAAGGCGGAAGAATCAGCAATGATCAACGACATGAGGATGCAGAAGGCAATGGAAACCACAGCATTAAAGACACGTAACGTGAATCCACAGGACTTTTAGTCTGTAGTTGAAGAAGTGTCATCGTGATTTCTCTATTGCCAAAAGATTCCGGATTAGTCCCCAATTCGGATCTGCGGTAGGGTACTGCCAATACGAAAGTTACTATGAGAAAAAGATTGAATAATCAACGGAAGAATAATGTTCTACGAGTCGGGGCGTGGAATGTCAGAAGCTTGAACGTGGTAGGGAAAGTAGAAAATCTGGAAAGGGAAATGAAAGGCTCAGTCTAGATATAGTGGGGGTCAATGAAGTGAAGTGGAAGGAAGACAAGGATTTCTCGTCAGATGAGTTCAAACGGTTCAAATGGCTCTGAGCACTATGGGACTTAACATCTATGGTCATCAGTCCCCTTGAACTTAGAACTACTTAAACCTAACTAACCAAAGGACATCACACAACACCCAGTCATCACGAGGCAGAGAAAATCCCTGACCCCGCCGGGAATCGAACCCGGGAACCCGGGTGCGGGAGGTCAGATGAGTATCGGGTAATATCAACAGCAGCAGAAAATGGTATAACAGGTGTAGGATTTGTTATGAATAGGAAGGTAGGGCAGAGGGTGTGTTACTGTGAACAGTTCAGTGACCGGGTTATTCTAATCAGGATCGACAGCAGACCAACACCGACAACGATAGTTCAGGTATACATACCGACGTCGCAAGCTGAAGATGAACAGATAGAGAAAGTGTATGAGGATATTGAAAGGGTAATGCAGTATGTAAAGGGGGACGAAAATCTAATAGTCATGGGCGACTGGAATGCAGTTGCAGGGGGAAGGAGTAGAAGAAAAGGTTACAGGACAATATGGGCTTGGGACAAGGAATGAAAGAGGAGAAAGACTAATTGAGTTCTGTAATAGTTTCAGCTAGCAATAGCGAATACCCTGTTCAAGAATCACGAGAGGAGGAGGTATACTTGGAAAAGGCCGGGAGATACGGGAAGATTTCAATTAGATTACATCATGGTCAGACAGATTCCGAAATCAGATACTGAATTGTAAGGCGTACCCAGGAGCAGATATAGACTCAAATCACAATACAGTAGTGATGAAGAGTAGGCTGAAGTTCAAGACATTAGTCAGGAAGAATCAATACGCAAAGAAGTGGGATACGGAAGTACTAAGGAATGACGAGATACGTTTGAAGTTCTCTAACGCTATAGATACAGCAATAACGAATAGCGCAGCAGGCAGTACAGTTGAAGAGGAATGGACATCTCTAAAAAGGGCCATCACAGAAGTTGGGAAGGAAAACGTAAGTACAAAGAAGGTAGCTACGAAGAAACCATGGGTAACAGAAGAAATACTTCAGTTGATTGATGAAAGGAGGAAGTACCAACACGTTCCGGGAAAATCAGGAATGCAGAAATACAAGTCGCTGAGGAATGAAATAAATAGGAAGTGCAGGGAAGCTAAGACGAAATGGCTGCAGGAAAAATGTGAAGACATCGAAAAAGATATGATTGTCGGAAGGACAGACTCAGCATACAGGAAAGTCAAAACAACCTTTGGTGACATTAAAAGCAACGGTGGTAACATTAAGAGTGCAACGGGAATTCCACTGTTAAATGCAGAGGAGAGAGCAGATAGGTGGAAAGAATACATTGAAAGCCTCTATGAGGGTGAAGATTTGTCTGATGTGATAGAAGAAGAAACAGGAGTCGATTTAGAAGAGATAGGGGATCCAGTATTAGAATCGGAATTTAAAAGAGCTTTGGAGGACTTACGGTCAAATAAGGCAGAAGGGATAGATAACATTCCATCAGAATTTCTAAAATCATTGTGGGAAGTGGCAACAAAACGACTATTCACGTTGGTGTGTAGAATATATGAGTCTGGCGACATACCGTCTGACTTTCGGAAAAGCATCATCCACACAATTCCGAAGACGGCAAGAGCTGACAAGTGCGAGAATTATCGCACAATCAGCTTAACAGCTCATGCATCGAAGCTGCTTACAAGAATAATATACAGAAGAATGGAAAAGAAAATTGAGAATGCGCTAGGTGACGATCAGTTTGCTTTAGGAAAAGTAAAGAGACGAGAGAGGCAATTCTGACGTTACGGCTAATAATGAAAGCAAGGCTAAAGAAAAATCAGGACACTTTCATAGGATTTGTCGACCTGGAAAAAGCGTTCGACAATATAAAATGGTGCAAGCTGTTCGAGATTCTGAAAAAAGTAGGGGTACGCTATAGGGAGAGACGGGTCATATACAATATGTACAACAACCAAGAGGGAATAATAAGAGTGGACGATCAAGAACGAAGTGCTCGTATTAAGAAGGGTGTAAGACAAGGCTGTAGCCTTTCGCCCCTACTCTTCAATCTGTACATCGAGGAAGCAATGATGGAAATAAAAGAAAGGTTCAGGAGTGGAATTAAAACACAAGGTGAAAGGATATCAATGATACGATTCGCTGATGACATTTGCTATCCTGAGTGAAAGTGAAGAAGAATTAAATGATCTGCTGAACGGAATGAACAGTCTAATGAGTACACAGTATGGCTTGAGAGTAAATCGGAGAAAGACGAAGGTAATGAGAAGTAGTAGAAATGAGAACAGCGAGAAACTTAACATCAGGATTGATGGTCACGAAGTCAATGAAGTTAAGGAATTCTGCTACCTAGGCAGTAAAATAACCAATGACGGACGGAGGAAGGAGGACATCAAAAGCAGACTCGCTATGGCAAAAAAGGCATTTCTGGCCAAGAGAAGTCTACTAATATCAAATACCGGCCTTAATTTGAGGAATAAATTTCTTAGGATGTACGTCTGGAGTACAGCATTGTATGGTAGTGAAACATGGACTGTGGGAAAACCGGAACAGAAGAGAATCGAAGCATTTGAGATGTGGTGCTACAGACGAATGTTGAAAATTAGGTGGACTGATAAGGTAAGGAATGAGGAGGTTCTACGCAGAATCGGAGAGGAAAGGAATATGTGGAAAACACTGATAAGGAGAAGGGACAGGATGACAGGACATCTGCTAAGACATGAGGGAATGACTTCCATGGTACTAGAGGGAGCTGTAGAGGGCAAAAACTGTAGAGGAAGACAGAGATTGGAATATGTCAAGCAAATAATTGAGGACGTAGGTTGCAAGTGTTACTCTGAGATGAAGAGGTTAGCACAGGAAAGGAATTCGTGGCGGGCCGCATCAAACCAGCCAGTAGACTGAAGACCAAAAAAAAAAGTTACACAGAGACGACGAGAGAAGCAAAAACAACAAAAGTTGTACGATAGCATCAGGCCATTCGAAAGACTGACGGCTTAACACTGCAGACGTTTTTCATTTTGTAAATTGTAGTCCCTGTTTTGTATCTGGATTCACGAAGCTAAAAGTGTGCGTGCTATGCATATAAATGCTAAATTTGCGACTACGGGTTACAGAATAAAATGGAGCTGCAACGTTGAAAATACAGTCGCCAAAAATGTAGTATTGGATGAAATATACAAATGTATTACGACGCCTGAAGGTGGGTAAAAATCCGAAAGCGTCTGGATATAAATGTAGGTATACAAGAAGCAGTTGCTTGCTGCATTTTTATATTTTCTTCCCTATCGTATGGGGGTACCCCGTGTATCCTACCCAGAAATTTGTTCAACTCCTAGACTTCCAAGCAGTTAGAACTGTGTTTAATCGTTATTGGCTTCTTCTTTAGTAACAAACAGTCCTATCCACTGTGTTTTGCTAGTTATTGCTACATGTTTAATGTTTTCTTCTCGCTCTTCCTGATCTCCTGGCAAACTTTCTCTTACATCATGGAAAAACTAAGACTTTCAAGGTACGCACGAAGAGTCCAGTAACAGTACCCTGTTAACACTGAGGCCTTTCTCGACAGCAGAAGCAAAAACATTCCAGTAAACATGCATCGGTGAATGAACCATTTGCGAGATAATTGCATGTGCACGGCTACGAGCTGCTGCTGACGTCAGGTATGAAATATTTTCCTGATCAGTAGAAATGTATATGGAATATAAACTTTTTAATTAAGTCTCCATCTAGTTGGGCTCAAATTTCACCATGGGCCATTCTGGGAAATGCGATGAATAAGTGATGGGCACCGGAAATTTTTTCTGCTGATGTCAGCCGACATGTAACGCGCCAATATGCTCCAAGATGTGCGTATAGGTTAGTCAGGCCCTGTACCTTTGCCTCCAAGATCACCTAACCTCAAACCTCTTGCTTTTTCTGTATGGGGTCATGTCAAAAGTGAAGTGTACCACACTGCTATCAATAGTGTTGAACTGGAGCAGCAAACTGTGCAGTTTCGTCGAGGTTTACGAGGTAATCTACGGGCGTTTGAAAGAAATGGTAACTCAGTCTGTAGCTCCGGGTCTAGTACTTAGCATTTCTCTTTCCAGATTGCGGGGTCCGGAGTTCGATTCTCAGCCAGGTCGGAGACTATATTCATTCGGGGATTGGGTGTCTGTGTTGTTGCAATCATTTCATTTCATCTTCATCCACATGCAAGTACTTGCTTTACTTCGCCACACTCTGTTCCGCTGCCTTTCGCAATATGTACAGATTTCAGGCAATTCGTTATGATGCAGCCCGCTGATGTATACAATTCGGAGCAGCGACGCCATCAGATCAGTCTATCTACATAAGTTTCGTTATTATTTATCAGAAATAAAAAATTCTTCCCATGGTTGGTTAGTTTCATATCGAACGTATGGTAAATACATCTGTTCTGCGCGAATTTCGTCTACAAGATGAAAGTCATTGTACGTCTCTTCATCAAAGCAATAGTATTTATAGATAAGATTTATCAATATACTTCCCGGAAACTTTACAACAGTGGTGAAGGCACTACAGCTGCGTTGAAATATGCCAATCAGATTGCTTTATCAGGTAATCACATCTGAATACTGGCTGAAAATCTGGGTGAAACTTCTTTAAAAATTTTAACTGAACATTTAGCTTAATTTTTCAAGGTAGGTTTTCAACTCACTATTTCGAATAGATATTTCGCTATGTGTAAGCTCATTCCTATAAAGCTACAGAATTTTGGTGGCAAATAGAGGCGAGATGCCTGGGCTGATAATATACTAAAAAGCTGTGGCAGCGGGCTGACAGGTTTCCTGTACTCACAGCAGGGGTAGTCCGCGGTGGACTGCAGCCAGTGGTAGATGAGCCACCCCTCCAGCTCCAGGAGGGTGGAGCGGCCCAGCGACACGAGCCCCCAGCCCGCCAGCCTGGTGCTTCTCTATTCTGGAAAAACAACGACAACAGCGTCATCACACCTAATGCATCACAGTACGATCTACAGGGTGTTCAAAATGAAAGTGGCCCACAAAATACATCACGCACCTTAAGACAGGCAACCCACCTTATATCTCCATCCAGGAGCAGATGGCGTAAGTTGGATTGCCTACCTTAAGGGGCGTGATATATTTACCGAGAGATTTTTGTTTTGCCTAAACTGTGCAAACAAGCGGCGCTGTCCCCTATTGTAAGCTCATTACCTATTTTTATAACGTGTATGACATGTAGTTTACTTATACTTTTTGACAGTGAATTGCTGCCTAAGACACACGAAACTGAATTTCGATTAGGGACACTTACCACAGTTCACGTGCAACAGTAATTAGTACCATGTGGTTCGATCGTATAGCACACATCTGTGTAGTTGGTCTCTTTCGAAATAAATATCAGGACTATTGAAACAACATAAAACCGGTTTCAAATATTAATGTTTATTTTTTTCAGAATACAACGGCAATAATCACTGTACTGAAATCAATCAGTGAAGTTACATAATCTCCGCTTGCTTTTACCCATATAAAGTGAAAAATGCTACAAAATTAACAGATGTGCAGTAGAAGCAGCGAACTATTATTGGACAAGTATGAGTCAGCACAAAAAGGCACCACAACAACGTAAGAAGGAAAAAAGACACTACTTCGGTAACTTTTTCCAAGTTTTCACTCTAGTTTTGTATTGCGAATATTTTAGTCTTATATTTGATACTGAACAGTTATCAACTTTATGCTGTTACATTAGTAACTGTAACTTTCAGTTCCAACGATCAGAGAGTAGATATGTTTACAATGTGGTGCCTCTCCAGCCCTGTTCGCTTGAAGAATTACTATGTAGCGTATTATGTTGTGTACAGAAGTAAGTTGGGCTTATAACTTATTTTCTAAGTGCTTTACTACTGCCTTTATCTTTCTTTTTCAGACAGATTATATGATGATGACATGTTGATACTTTGAGAGTGACAACTGAATCACTTTATTCCATACTAAATTTGTCTCGGTATTTAAAAATTGCTTTCTTAGCTGGAGTGGCCGTGCGGTTCTAGGCGCTACAGTCTGGAACCGAGTGACCGCTACGGTCGCAGGTTCGAATCCTGCCTCGGGCATGGATGTGTGTGATGTCCTTAGGTTAGTTAGGTTTAAGTAGTTCTAGGCGGCTGATGACCTCAGAAGTTAAGTTGCATAGTGCTCAGAGCCATTTGAACCATTACTTTCCTAAAAAATTGCTGGAAGCTTAATTAAAAAAAAAAAAGAAACAAGTAAGCTGTGGATAATCAAGGGAATTGAAATCTCATGCAAGAGGAAGAGGGAAATTTGTATAAAGGCCAAAGTGAGTGAACATCAGACATTATTTGCATATTACAAAAAATACTGTAATATTTTAAGGAAAGTCATTACAGTGTCCAGAAGTATGCACACTCTGACAGAAGTAAATAATGGAGATAATAAGATTAAAACTATATGGGACATTGTCAAACAGCAGACAGGACAGTCAGTCAGTGTACAAGATACCACAAAAATTAAACTAAATGACACTGTTGTGACTGATAATTCACAGGTTGCAAGTACTTTTAACGAACAGTTTCTAAGTGTAGCAGCAATAGCAGGATTACATGGTTCAGTGGCAGAAGCATGAGACTATATTAAAAACAGATGTAGCACCAACATCCTTCAATGACATAAATATAATTCTGAAAATTCTAAAAAACAAAAGCTCATGTGGTGTTGATGGAATTTCAAACAGAATCCTGATGGAATTTCAAAAAGAATTCTGAAAAGTTATTCCAGCTTAAAAAGTAATGTCCTCAGTAACATATGCAATGTATCACTGACACAAGGACTTATTCCAGACAGGCTAAAATATGTAACATATCTCTTCACTAGAAAGATGACAAGACATACTTAAACAATTATGGTCTAATTTCCTTACTGGCATTTTCTTCCAAAATATTCGGAAAAGTAATGTTCTCGATAGTAGTCTCACAATTAAGTGGAAACAATTTACTTAGCATATGAAACTTCCTGGCACATTAAAACTGTGTGCCAGGCCGAGACTCGAACTCGGGACCTGTGGCTAAGCAATGTCTCCGCAGTTTCCTTTCTTCCAGGAGTGCTAGTTCTGCAAGGTTCGCAGGGGAGCTTCTGTGACGTTTGGAAGGTAGGAGACGAAATACTGGCAGAAGTAAAGCTGTGAGGACGGGGCGTGAGTCGTGCTTGGGTAGCTCAGATGGTAGAGCACTTGCCCGCGAAAGGCAATGGTCCCGAGTTCGAGTCTCGGCCCGGCACACAGTTTTAATCGGCAGGAAGTTTCATATCAGCGCGCACTCCGCTGCAGAGTGAAAATCTCATTCTGGATACTTAGCATATAACAGTTTGGATTCCAGAAGGGTTGATCAACTGCAAATGCTATTTATACATTCTCTCATTAAACAGCACAAGCATTAAATAGAAAAATATAGCCAGCTGGTGCTTTTCGTGATCTTCTCAAGGTGTTTGGATGTGTAGATCATGTTACTCTCGTAGAAAAACGCAAGTTTTATGTAACTGGTGCCTTTACACAAATCTAGTTTGAATCATTCTTAATTAACAGAATGCAAAACGTTGTGATGAATACCTCAAAAAATTTCGGAAGGATAGACAATTTCAGTGACTGGAGAGAAATCTCAAAGGGAGTCCCACAGGGTTCAATTTTGTGTCCACTCTATTCCTTATTCACTGACAGATAAAAATTGCAACACCAAAAAATAATGTAGTGTAACGAAATTTTGGGGATACATTTCTGTAGGTAATATATTTAAGTGATTAACATAGCTGGATCACAGGTTGATGTAAGTGGGAGGTAAGCTGTTGCAAATGTGAAATTCTGGTAAATTAATAATAGGTGTAACCGCCAATATGCTGAAATCAAGCATACAAATAAGCATGAATTGTGTTGTACAAAAGCCGGACGTCAGTTTGCGGGACGGATTCCGTGCATGTTGCACTTGGTCGGTCAATACAGTGACGGCGAATGCTGTTTGTGGATTACGCTGGAGTTGTCGTCGGACTGTGCGCCATATGTGCTCGTTTTGAGACATATCTGGTGATCGAGCAGCCCAAGGTAACATATCGACACTCTGTAGAGCAGGTTGGGTTAAAACAGCGGTATGTGGGAGAGAGCATTATCCTGTTGGAAAACACCCCATTGAATGCTGGTCATGAGTGGCAGCACACCAGGTTGAATCACCAGACTGACGTAGAGATTTACAGTGATGGTACGTAGGACAGCCACGAGAGTGCTCCTCCTGTTATAAGGAATCGGACCTCAGATCATAACTCCACGTGTAACTTCAGTGTGTCTACCACGCAGGTTGGTTGCAGGCCGTCAACTGGCCTCCTAACCAACATACGGCCATCAGTGGCTCCAGGGCAAAACCACGTTTCATCATCAAGCACGACTGACCTCCATTCTGCCTCCAAGGACCTCTCGATTTTCACCGCTTAAGTTGCAAATGACGGTGTGAAACATCCCCTTAGAAAAATTTATGAATGATTGTGCTGATAAACCCCTTACGTAATTTGATTTTCAAACAGCTGAGCAAAACTGAACGTGCTCAGACATTTCTCTCTTTACTTATTCAGATCATCAATAAACTGACATACAATATTTTTAGCACAACGCAATCTGACTTTCAATAATCCCTACAAGAGACTAACAATAACCTGTAACTTTCATGAATCACTTACCTCACAAAAATCTTCGTTACTCGAACTACTGCAATACAGCAGTATATATAATGACTTTTGAACACTATTAAGGTAAATACATTGTTTGTTCTCTATCGAAATCTTTCATTTGCTAAATATGCCGATCAGCAGTTAGTGCCTTTAGTAGTTAGAATCTTTTATTTAGCTGGCAGTATTGGCGCTCGCTGTATTGCAGTAGTTTGAGTTACGAAGATTTTTGTGTGGTAAGTGATTCATGAAAGTTATAGGTTATTGTTAGTCAGGGCCATTCTTTTGTAGGGATTATTGAAAGTCAGATTGCGTTGTGCTAAAAATATTGTGTGTCAGTTGTTTGATGATCTGAATAAGTAAAGAGAGAAATGTCTGCGCACGTTCAGTTTTGCTCAGGTGTTTGAAAATCAAATAACGTAAGGGGTTTATCAGCACAATCATTCATAAATTTTTCGAAGGGGATGTTTGAGGTGGCTTGGGGTCAATGGAACGCACACTACATGGCGTCAGTGGAATGCACGCCACAGAGCGTCTGATTCGGACCTGTCGTTGAAGTAAACGACTGATAACAGTTCGTTGTGTTACTGTGGTGCCAACTGCTACTCGGATTACTACTGCAGACGCAGTCGGTGCGCCAGAGCCGTACGGAGAACACGATTGTTTTATATCTCGGTAGTACGACGTGGCCATCCGTAGCGTGGCATTCTTGCAACCGTACAATCTCGTTACCACCACCGTCAGTAATCACGTACAGTTGTTACATTCATGTCAATTCATTCTGCAAAATCGCAGAAGGAACATCCAGCTACTCGTAACCCTTTCACACGAGCTCGTGCAGAATCCGTGATTTGTTGACAATGACGTCTATGTCACCTAAAGGCATTCTTGACTAACATCAACGCACAACGTCCAATCTCAAAGGCAATTAACGCTCACTACTCATTTGCAGCCTCATAGTGGCGCTAGTAGCATCGCTCTTTTGCGACTGTTGGGAAATCTGAATATACGTCATCTTTCAGATGTAGAAGTGTGCTTACCAACTTTCGTTTATGTCGCACATCTCCTTCTTGCTGCTGCGGTTTTTCCATTAGTGTATATGTGAATGACGTTTCACTTACACAACTTACACACAACAAGCAGAATTACTACTTTTTGGAGACGATACCAGTATTATAATAAATTTTATTAGAGCGAGAGCAACAAAAGGATAGTAAATGATATTTTCCAAATGATTATGAAGTGGTCCGCAGGAATGTACTCTCGCTAAATTTTGAGAACAGCACACCATATTCAGTTCTGCAAAATAAATAGACTCATACCGACAATAGATGTAGCAAATGAGCATAATTCAGTAAATAGGGTAGATCGTTTCAAATTTTTGAGTGCATGTATTGGTGGAAACCTGAAATTGAAGAAGCATGTTAATGAATAATCAAAATATCCACGGGTATGCTGCCGGTCTATAGTGTCCAACGGGCACAATATTTCGGCGATCAAACACGTCGCCATCATCAGGTGAACTGACGGACTGAGCTCCTGTGAACGTGCCGGCACGGAGATCCGTACGCTATGGCTGCTCAGAGGGAACTGGGTTCGGTCGCGGCGGCGGCCGATTTAAATACCCTCCGCCCGCGGTGCGCTCCCTCCGCCGTCCGCGCCCAGCGCCACGGTCGCGCGGTGGAACAGATTGCGACGGCGTCTGAGATGACGTCGGTGTGATGGCTCTGTCCGCCGTGGTCGTCACAACTATACGTCTGCTCGATTTACTCTTGATTAACCCGATCGCTGGTTCCCAAGCCTTGCTAAGATTATAGCCACAGTCACGGTTTATGAGGTCGTCATTGGTGCGAATTTCGATGGCCTCTCTAACAACGCTGTCCCAGTATCTCGACGTCTGTACCAGAATCCTCGTGCGGTCATACTCCATGGCGTGATTTTCCGACAAACAATGTTCAGCGGCCGCCGACTTGCTCGGATACATCAGTCGAGTGTGCCTCTGGTGTTCACGGCATCGATCCTCGACGGTACGCATCGTCTGACCAATATACGCGCGCACTATCTCTGACGCAGAGAGTCTACCCCAGGAATTGGAACATCTGAGAACTGTATTTCGAAAAAATGGGTACTCAGAGTGGCAGATTCAACGTGCTCTCCGCCCAACCACTGCAGCACAACCTGTTGAGATGGATGAAGTCACGAGGGAGGAGGTAGGTATTGCATTTATTCCATACACAGGCGCACTCTCGGGGAAAATCGCCCGCATTCTGAAGAAACACCGGGTCGGAACTGTGTTTTGTCCTCCAAATAAAACTCGTGCACTGGTGGGGGGCGCCAAAGATGACCTCGGTTTGAGGAAGGCCGGCGTGTACCAGATTCCGTGTCAATGTGGCAAGTCGTATATTGGTCAGACGATGCGTACCGTCGAGGATCGATGCCGTGAACACCAGAGGCACACTCGACTGATGTATCCGAGCAAGTCGGCGGTCGCTGAACATTGTTTGTCGGAAAATCACGCCATGGAGTATGACCGCACGAGGATTCTGGTACAGACGTCGAGATACTGGGACAGCGTTGTTAGAGAGGCCATCGAAATTCGCACCAATGACGACCTCATAAACCGTGACTGTGGCTATAATCTTAGCAAGGCTTGGGAACCAGCGATCGGGTTAATCAAGAGTAAATCGAGCAGACGTATAGTTGTGACGACCACGGCGGACAGAGCCATCACACCGACGTCATCTCAGACGCCGTCGCAATCTGTTCCACCGCGCGACCGTGGCGCTGGGCGCGGACGGCGGAGGGAGCGCACCGCGGGCGGAGGGTATTTAAATCGGCCGCCGCCGCGACCGAACCCAGTTCCCTCTGAGCAGCTATAGCGTACGGATCTCCGTGCCGGCACGTTCACAGGAGCTCAGTCCGTCAGTTCACCTGATGATGGCGACATGTTTGATCGCCGAGATATTGTGCCCGTTGGACACTATAGACCGGCAGCATACCCGTGGATATTTTGATTATCAAATACGCCGGGAGAAACTCAAGAATCATGTTAATGAAATTTTCATACAATTAAGCCGCCCGCGGTGGCCGAGCAGTTCTAGGCGCTTCAGTCCGGAACCGCGCGACTGCTACTGTCGCAGGTTCGAATCCTGCCTCGGGCATGGATGTGTGTGTCGTCCTTAGGTTAGTTAGGTTTAAGTAGTTCTAAGTTCTA
Organism: Schistocerca piceifrons; assembly: GCF_021461385.2. Classification (NCBI taxonomy): domain Eukaryota; kingdom Metazoa; phylum Arthropoda; class Insecta; order Orthoptera; family Acrididae; genus Schistocerca; species Schistocerca piceifrons. The sequence continues at coordinate 119,494,713 of NC_060144.1, forward strand.
GGGGACTGATGACCTCAGATGTTAAGTCCCATAGTGCTCAGAGCTATTGGAACCATACAGTTAAGTTCAGCTACTTTTCCTCTTCGTATAATTGCTAATCTCGGAAACAAAAGAATCGACCTTCTGACAATATTTTCATCAAATGATGTGTTATGGAATAACTTTCTGGGGTAACTAATCACCTAGAAAGAGAATACTGATTGCAAAAAAGCGAACAGTAAGAATAATATGCAGCGTTCACCCACGGACGTCACCTGGGCAGCTCTCGTTGTAATGAGACATAAATGTTAAGAAAGAAATTCGATACGTTGCGCCGTTTCCGAGTTATTTAGCATTGAAGTTAGCCAATCAGATCGTCGCGCGCGTAAATTTAAGTTTCAGCTAACGAGACAAAGCACTCGTTGAGCAACACCGCCCCTGGCAGGCCGCTTGAGTGTGAGCGCGCGACGCCCCGATTGGCTAAATTCTATGCTAAATAAATCGGAAACGGAGCAACGTATCGAATTTCTTTCTTAACATTTATGTCTCAGTACAACCTGCCCTGTAACATCCCTACAAGCATTTCACACATTTTCTGACCACCCTGTATAATCCATCACAAACTGCTAACAGTGATGTTCACACCTACAACACTAGAGGGAAAAATGACATTAATTGCCATTATTAAAGCTCTCAGTGGCAGAGAAAGGAGTTCAATATGCAACAAAAAACTTTTTTTTTTGATCATTTTCCCAGTAACATAAAATGTATAACAGCAGAAGAAGATTTAAATCTAGCTTAAAGTCATTTCTCCTGGACAACTCCTTCTATTCCCTTGACGAATTTGTACTTAAAAATTGGTAGCCAGTAACAAAAAAATGCATTCATTAATGTTAACGATAAACACGTCTATAGGGTTGCCATCTGCCCCGATACATCGGGATCGTCACCGTTATGGATGTTCTTGTCCCGACCCAATTTTGTCCCGATTTCGCAAAATACTGTTATGAGCTTGGCTCAGATACTGAAGTAACACTATCTGTTGGCGCAACATGTAAATGCAGCCTCAGTTAATTTTATGTCAACAAGTTTATGTTCACAAGGCCGTCTCGCAGCATCTCCTACATCTAGCACCCTCATTCGCGAAAATACCAGGCTTCTCCAGTAGTACGTGGCTGGAAGTATTTAAGCAGCACTGCGTGGAAGAATCGGGCAGTTCCCATTTGAACAGCGATCTGGAAAGACGATTCTTTCTATACGTAATACGAACAACGAATGCAAGATAGTAATGTCTGAAGTATATACAGCGGATACACAGAACGTGAGTATATAGTGACGTGTACTTCGGTGACTGAAGTGTTGCTGTCGACTGTTCACCGTCTAACAGCTTATAGCTTACGAATATGCCTAAGGATGGAAAGAGAAAGTGTCACTTCTCGGATCATTACACAAAGGAGTGGTCTTTTATCAAGAAAGGACATACGGATCAGGAAGCATTGTGTGAGATTTGTCGTTGTTTCGTCTCAGTAATTCACGGAGGTAAGGGAGATGTGAGGCATCACATTTCTACAAAGAATCAGACAAATAGATTCACGATGGCATCGACATCAAAGCCTATTTCTATATTCATGATTAAAGATGATACCCGCCCCGCGGGATTAGCCGAGAGGTCTAGGGCGCTGCAGTCATGGACTGTATGGACTGTGCGGCTGGTCCCGGCGGAGGTTCGAGTCCTCCCTCGGGCATGGATTGTGTTTGTCCTTAGGATAATTTAGGTTAAGTAGAGTGTAAGCTGATGACCTTAGCAGTTAAGTCCCATAAGATAAAAAAAAGAAGATACCCAGAAAGAACTGCTCGTTGCTACTGTAGAGCTAACAACAGTTTGTAAAGTTGTCATGCATCATCAGTCCCTAGTTCTCTTCACCGTACCGTAAAACTGAATGTAGCAATGCATCCTGACTCAAAGTAGTGTGCAGCCAGGGCCAAAGCTACAGCGATTGTTAAAAATATTCGTGGACCACTCTCCGCGTCCGAATGCATAAAAGAGTTGCAAGAAGTTTCATTTTACGGCATAGGAATCGACGCATCGAACCGCAAGTCTGAAAGATGTTCCCTTCAGTGGTTCAATACTGTACTGAAACTGACGGAATCCAACAGAAGCTGTTGAAATTTGATTCTCTGAATAACGAAACATCGGAGGAAATTGCAAAGTTTTGTGTAGACGCTTTAAGACAACTGCAAATTCCATTAGATAAATTAATCCTGTTTTGTGGAGAAAGTACGAATAGCAATTTCGGGGTGCTTCGTCGATGTGGCCAGCGGAATACGTTTCACCAAATTAGAGAACAGCTAGGAAAAAGTCTAGAAGGAATTTGATGCCCAGCCCATTTTCTCCACAGTACTAGATCAAGCGCTGCTGGAGTCTTAACTGTCGACATTGAAATAATTATCATGGTAATATTTTTCAATATAAATGGTAAAGAAAGAGAAGCTGAAGGAGTTCTGCTTATATGTTGATGTCAATCATCAGACTCTTCTATCTCACTCAAAAACAAGATGGCTGTCGTTAATGCCCGCAGGTCAGAGAATTCTTAAATTCTGAATTCCATTAAAATAACTTTTTTTGCCCGAAGACAGGCCGCCAAAAATAATTACAGATTTGCTGAAAAAGATGAAATCTTTCGAAAAATATGGTGTAGTAATTACTTCCACCGCTACAAGTTCGATGTAATTGTGTTCAAAAAGCAGTTATAATAAGGAAATTTTTTACTTAATTTCTACACCCCCATCTCAGAGTGCCCGCCGAGGTTCCAGCTAGATATGTCAACCGTACATGTAAACATATCACGTAAACTCACTCGTTCCACATCATTTCGATAAAATAATCATTCAAATGATCTGTGGAACGTGTAACTAACTAATTACAGATACTATTTTTGAGATGGGTGGCTGTAATACATAGGGTCTTTTTTAAAAATAATGGCCCGTTTTCCTACAAAAGGTAGAGTTATCAAAAGTTCCTGTAATGATATTGCGAAAGGACTACGCCATTTAAATTAATTCCTTGACCGCTATTTTGGGGCACTGGAAAGCTGGAGAGAAATCTTCACGCTCTCCTAGCGGTTCTACATTTACATCTACATCTACATGGATACTCTGCAAATCACATTTAAGTGCCTGGCAGAGGATTCATCGAACCATCTTCACAATTCTCTATTATTCCAATCTCGTATAGCTCGCGGAAAGAACGAACACCTATATCTTTCTGTACGAGCTCTGATTTCCCTTATTTTATCGTGATGATCGTTTCTCCCTATTCAGGTCGGTATCAACAAAATATTTTTTCGCATTCGGAGGAGAAAGTTGGTGACTGGAATTTCGCGAGAAGATTCCGTCGCAACGAAAAACGTCTTTCTTTTAATGAGGTCCAGCCCAGATCCTGTATTATTTCTGTGACACTCTCTCCCATATTTCGCGATAATACAAAACGTGCTGCCCTTCTTTGAACTTTTTCGATGTACTCCGTCAGTCCTATCTGGTAAGGATCCCACACCGCGCAGCAATATTCTAAAAGAGGACGGACAAGTGTAGTGTAGTGTCTCCTTAGTAGGTCCGTTACATTTTCTAAGTGTTCTGCCAATAAAACGCAGTCTTTGGTTAGCCTTCCCCACAACATTTTCTGTGTGTTCTTTCCAATTTAAGTTGTTCGTAATTGTAATACCTAGGTATTTAGTTGAATTTACGGTTTTTAGATTAGACTGATTTATCGTGTAACCGAAGTTCAACGAATTCCTTTTAGCACTCATGTGGATGACCTCACATTTTTCGTTATTTAGGGTCAACTGCCACATTTGGCACCATTAAGATTTCTTTCTAAATCGTTTTTCAGTTCGTTTTGATCTTCTGCTGACTTTATTAGTCGATAAACGACAGCGTCATCTGCAAACAACCGAATACGGCTGCACAGGTTGTCTCCCAAATCGTTTATATAGAGAAGGAACAGCAAAGGGCCTATAACACTACCTTGGGGAACGCCAGAAATCACTTCTGTTTTACTCGATGACTTTCCGTCAATTATTACGAACTGTGATCTCTCCGACATGAAATCACAAATACAGTCACATAACTGAGGCGATATTCCATAAGCACGCAATTTCACTACAAGCCGCTTGTGGGGTACAGTGTCAAAAGCCTTCGGGAAATACAGAAATACAGAATCGATCTGAAATCCCTTATCAACAGCACTCAACACTTCATGTGAATAAAGAGCTAGTTGTGTTTCACAAGAACGATGTTTTCTAAACCCATGTTGACTGTGTGTCAATAGACACTTTTCTTCGAGGTAATTCATAATGTTCGAACACAAAATACTCGTATGTTCCAAAATCCTGCTGCATATCGACGTTAACGATATGGGCCTGTAATTTAGTGGATTACTCCTACCACCTTTCTTGAATATTGGTGTGACCTGTGCTACCTTCCAGTCTTTGGTACGGATCTTTCGTCGAGGGAACGATTGTATATGATTGTTAAGTATGGAGCTAATGCATCAGCATACTCCGAAAGGATCTTAACTGGTATACATTCTGGACCAGAAGACTCGCTTTTTTTAAGTAATTTAAATTGCTTCACTACTCTGAGGATATTTACTTCTACGTTACACATGTTGGCAGGTGTTCTCGATTCGAATTCTGGAATATTTACTTCGTCTTCTTTTGTGAAGGCATTTCGGAAGGCTGTGTTTAGTAACTCTGCTTTGGCAGCACTGTCTTCGATAGTATCTGCATTGCTATCGCGCAGAGAAGGCATTGGTTGTTTCTTGCCGCTAAAATACTTCACAAACGACCAGAATGTCTTCGGATTTTCTGCCAGGTTTCGAGACAGAGTTTCGTTGTTGAAACTGTTATAAGCATCTCGCATTGAAGCCCGCGCCAAATTCCCAGCTTTCGTAAAAGATCGCCAATTTTGGGGATCTTGCGCCTGTTTAAGTTTGGCATCTTTGTTTCACGTGGGTTCCGAATTGATCACAGGTGCCCTATGTTGGCAGAGGTCAGTCGTAGAACCTCATTAGTCAAGCACGTCTCCGTGGGGTGTTGACAACTTTTCTCAGAAGCCAGGCTGCTGCCCCCTCCGCTGCTTTTGTGTGAACACGGATGGCGCCGGTTCGCATGCTGGACAATGAACGCCGCGCCTGCCGTGTCATCCCTTGGAGACAGTATGTTCGCGACATTTTAGCTTTTCTGTGGTAACTTCAAAGTCCCGGACGCGTTGGTGTCAGTCAGTTAGCGTCGGAGCTTCGGTTCCAACGAGACTGCACTGTGCCAGTGAGCACACGGTTCACAAAGGCCGACCAATCAACGCAGCACTGCTTCAGTGCAGTGCCAAGTGTCAACGTCGTCGTGGTAAAACGTGCATCTTATATGGAAAAAAGTGGGTATCTGCTGCCTTTTTTTTTTGTAAATTTTGTTGCATTTCTCGTCCATCACATTGGCAGTAGCTTGTAATCGTCCCCTCCACGTTGAATTTTTGGTAAGTTGGAATTTGGACCGGACGAAGGAACTTCTTGGGCAGTCGGGGACTCAAGAGAGATTCGGAGAGGGAGCAGATGGGAGCTGATGGCCATCTGGAACTGCTTGGCACAGTTTGCTGTTCTTGAGGAGATGTAAACTTTCGCTGTCTGTGGTAGCACGATCTGTAATCTGAGCAGCTCGCTTGTCTTACGCTCCTGGTACGCAACTTCCGTTGCTGATTTAATCGAATTTGTATTTTGTTTTGAAAATCTCATATTCGTGGGCTTCATAGGTGGGTATATCTTGAGGCGTTATTGTCTATGCAGTCTTTCTTTCATTTGTTACCTCCCACAATGTCAGTGCCACTTTTTGTCAACGTAAATCATCATTCATTAACATTCGTTCTCTGAGAACTTCTGTCTAACTATTGTGGAGCTTAAGAGTAGATAAAATTCTGTTAAAGGTAGAGCTGACTTGTATTTCAATATCCTAAACTTGTCCTACAACTTTCCTGGTCAGGCGAGGCACTAACTAATAAATATAACCGGGTACACTTCCAAGTTGTGCGTTGCTGTGTCGTCGTTGTCTCTGCGTTCAAAGGTCAAGTAGAAACGTAATTATGAAGCTCCAACACAATTTAGGAACCAAGACCTGCAACTTGGATTAGTAAATTTCCTTTTTTTTTCCCCAATTTTTGTCACAATTGGGTTCAAAAATTTTTATTTGCGGTGACTAGTTTCGTACTACATTGTCCGTTCCCAAACCACAGCGTTCGTTGTAAATGTTAACGTACTTTTGGAGGGAGCTGATACTAACGGTCATGGTGAAATTACTGGATCATGAGAAAGCATTACTGTTCTGTACGTATAAAAATAACAGTTATGGTTATTGTATACGTGTGCGCTGGTCGAAATGTACGGTGACGTTTACAACGAAGACAATGTAGTCCGAAAAATAGAGTCCCATTTTACTACACATTTTCCTACAATAAACAAAAAAATTTTAACCCACTTGTAACAGAAACTGTAGTAAAATAATTCTGAGAAAGTAATGAGCACTGAACACGCCCGGCTGATGTAGCACAATAGCATTTTTAAGAAAAAGAAACCTTCAGTATATCTGGAAACCAATGCCTGTTCAGATACGGATCGTCGAATACCTGTAGGCCTACTCACAGCCTGCGTTTGATTTGCGGTTCATTCAGGATTCGCAAGCGTAGTAATTTATGACAATACGCACGCATGGACAGATGAAAATTCTCGAGAAATCACGGCGATGAGGCAATAGAATCGCTTCAGTATCAGTGTATGGGCTGGAATTATCGGTGATGGACTCAGAGGGACACACATTTTACGAAACAGATTAACAGGTGAGGTGCATCACCGTTTTCTGTGCGATTAATTGCCAGCGCTATTGGAGACTGTCGCACTTGCAGAAAGTCGACTGTGGTTTATGCGTGTCGGACCACCACCCCATTCTCTACGGATCGTATGGCAGTATGTGACTACAACGTTTCACGGCCTCACCGTTCAGTCGACCTGAAGCTGTTGAATTTCTCGCTGTGGGGACGTTTAACAGTACTGCTGTACGAGCAACCCACCGACAGTGTGCAGACCTCAGAGGGATGTGTGATGAATGCACGTGACGAGTGAAGCCAGGTGTACCTGGAATAGTACGCGAATTATGGCGGAGCAGGGCTGAAGAATGTGGCAGGGTACTTGGTAAGCACACGAAGCACTGTCTATGGCATCAAATTCTACTGACAGAGAGAGGGGAATGAGAGGAGGGATTGGCCCATATCACAACAGCTATTGATTTCCGGATATACCATTATGGAAACTTTTTTTCTGGTTTTGACCCACACTGCCTCCTGTAGGAACATGTGACACACGTTTTAAAAGAACCTGTATACTTAAAAAAATTCCTGGATGGCCAATGTGTTTCCTTAAGGCACTATGCCTAGTTAGTGCAATAGTGTACACTACTGGCCATTAAAAATGATACACCAAGAAGAAATGCAAATCATAAACGGGTATTCATTGGAGGAATATATTATACTAGAACTGACATGTGATTACATTTTCACGCAATTTGGGTGCATAGATCCTGACAAATCAGTACCCAGAACAACCACCTCTGGCCGTAATAACGGTCTTGATACGCCTGGGCATTGAGGCAAACAGAGCTTGGATGGCGTGTACAAGTACAACTGCCCATGCAGCTTCAACACTATACCACATTGTGACGAGCCAATTGCTCGGCCACCATTGACCAGACGTTTCCAGTTGGTAAGAGATATGGAGAATGTGCTGGCCAGGGCAGCAGTCGAACATCTTCTGTATCCAGAAAGGCCCGTACAGGACCTCAACATGCGGTCGTGCATTATCCTGCTGAAATGTAGGGTTTCGCAGGGATCGAATGAAGGGTAGAGCCACGGGTCGTAACACGTCTGAAATGTAACGTCCACTGTTCAAAGTGCCGTCAATGTGAACAACAGGTGACCGGGACGTGTAACCAATGGCACCCCATACCATCACGCCGGGTGATACGCCAGTATGGCGATGACGAATACACGCTTCCAATGTGCGTTCACCGCGATGTCGCCAAACACGGATGCGACCATCGTGATGCTGTAAACGGAACCTGGATTCATCCGAAAAAATTACGTTTTGCCATTCGTGCACCCAGGTTCGTCGTTGAGTACGCCATCGCAGGCGCTCCTATCTGTGATGCAGCGTCAAGTGTAACCGCAGCCATGGTCTCAGAGCTGATAGTCCATGCTGCTGCAAACGTCGTCGAACTGTTCGTGCAGATGGTTGTTGTCTTGCAAACGTCCCCATCTGTTGACTCAGGGATCGAGACGTGGCTGCACGATCCGTTACATCCATGCGGATAAGATGCCTGTCATCTCGACTGCTAGTGATACGAGGCCGTTGGGATCCAGAACGGCGTTCCGTACTACCCTCCTGAACCCACCGATTCCATATTCTTCTAACAGTCATTGGATCTCGACCAACGCGAGCGGCAATATCGCGATACGATAAACCGCAATCGCGACAGGCTACAATCCGCCCTTTATCAAAGTCGGAAACGTGATGGTACGCATTTCTCCTCCTTACACGAGGCATCACAACGTCGTTTCACCAGGCAACGCCGGTCAACACCTGTGTGTACGAGAAATCGGTTGGAAACTTTCCTCATGTCAGCACGTTGTAGGTGTCGCCACCGGCGCCAACGTTGTGTGAATGCTCTGAAAAGCTAATCATTTGCGTATCACAGCATCTTCTTCCTGTCGGTTAAATTTCGCGTCTGTAGCGCGTCATCCTCGTGGTGTAGGAATTTTAATGGCCAATAGTGTAATTTATTTAACAGTTTACGATATTTGTTAATTATTGTCACTGGTCTGTGTCTAGGTCTACAGCGAAAATTCGATTTTGACGTAACTCATCAGTGCAACGTACCTACGCTCGCTGGTGATAAGAGTGGAGGAAGCATCACAGAGAGTGCGACACGTATTGAGAGCGCAGGAGGCAACGTGTTGAATAAGCATGGTAGCAGCGCGTCCGAGCTACTTTTTCGCTTCGAGCGCCGCGACGGAAAAAATGTGAACAATGCATGGCTAATAATGCTGCGCCCAATCCTCCACAGCAAAGATGCGGCCTGTTGCGCTCAGAGGCAGCCATAATTGTCAGCTGTAACATCTGAAGCTGACTGCGAGCTGAGCTGGGTGTCACCAGTCTGCATTGCGCAGTAGGCAGCCGTCACCATCGGTGGCAACGTGAAGATTGCTGCAACTTCCCACAGTCGCCGGGTAAGGTACGAGGGTGAGTCAATTGAAAACCTTAAATAGTTTTTTAAATATTATTTATTGTGCAGAAGTGGTACAAAGCTGTATCACTTCTCTACATAATCTCTCCCACGCTCAATGTAAGTCCTCCAGCGCTTACAAAGTGCACAAGTTCCTTTTTCCTTTAGAAAAAAATTCTTTTGGTAGTCCGCGCAACCACTCATCCACTGCGTGGCGTACCTCTTCATCAGAACGGAGCTTCTTTCCTCCCATTGCGTCTTTGAGTGGTCCAGACATATGGAAATCACTTGGGGTAAAGTCTGGTGAGTGTGGTGGATGAGGTAGACACTCAAAATGCGGGTCTGTGATTGTTACAACTGTTGTACGGGCAGTGTGGGGCCTTGCATTGTCATGTTGCAAAAGGACACCTGCTGACAGCAGTCCACGTCGCTTTGATTTGATTGCAGGCCGCAGATGATTTTTTAGGAGATCTGTGTATGATGCACTGGTGACAGTGGTCCCTCTAGGCATGTAATGCTCCAAAATGACGCCTTTTTCGTCCCAAAAGAGAGTCAGCATAACTTTCCCTGCTGATGGTTCTGTTCGAAACTTCTTAGATTTTTGGTGATGAGGAATGGCGCCATTCCTTGCTCGTTCTCTTCGTTTCCGGTTGATGGAAGTGACCCCAGGTTTCGTCCCCAGTAACGATTCTTGCAAGGAAGCCATCACCTTCTCGTTCAAAGCGCCGAAGAAGTTCTTCACAGGGATCATCACGTCCTTCTCTCATGTCAGGAGTCAGCTACCGTGGCACCCACCTTGCAGACACTTTGTGAAACTGGAACACATCACGCACAATGTGGTGTCCTGACCCATGACTAATCTGTAAACATACTGCAATGTCATTAAGTGTTACTCGGCGGTTTACCTTCACTCTGGCTTCAACTGCTGCAATGTTCTGTGGAGTCACAACTTGTTGTGCCTGACCTGGACGAGGAACATCTTCCACTGAAGTCACACCATTTGCGAACTTCCTACTCCATTCGTAGACTTGCTGCTGTGACAAACATGCATCACCGTACTGAACCTTCATTCGTCGATGAATTTCAATACGTTTCACACCTTCATTACGCAAAAACCGAATAACAGAACGCTGTTCTTCCCTGGTGAAAGTCGCAAGTGGGTCGGCCATCCTTACACTGATACTGCAGCGGTATGTGTGCATCTGCACTATGCTGCCACCTACAGGCCGTTGTGCACGCTGTTTGTAGCACGCTTACCGACTTACAGGATAACGGCGCGAAATTTCAATTTGTTATTACAAATTTAAATTTGTTATTACAAATTTAAGGTTTTCAGTGATCTTCACTGTGACTGTCATAATGGCTGTACATAAATGCGTATTTCGGTTAACTTCTAAGCTACAACTAGTGAATTTGCAAGTGATTGTATTAAATATTTATGTTACTACGACCGATAATTCGACAAATAGAGACGTTCAAAGTCAGTACTTTATCACAAGAGTGCAGAAAAAGTAGTACTATATTAAAAGTAAGGAACAATAAAAGGAATCATTTCCCACCATATACTGCCAGAAGGAAATTTCATAAAACAAAACAAGAGCTAAAAATGGAGCGTAGTGGACAATATCGTTTACAGCAACACTGACAGTATGAAATAAAGGATGTGTCATATGGAACCTAGCTATCCCCTGACAACTTGCTCGTCAGTATTACCTAATTTAGCTGACAAACCTTGCATTGCTCGGGTCCTCATTTTGCCAGTTTTTTTTATTAGAAACAACGACAATAAATGAACTGTGTTAGTATTTAAGTGTACAAAAAATTTAATTTTTATGTCTTCGTGAAAACACGTTTGAAATTATGAAACAGGCGTACAAAGAAACATGGATAACGTAAAAATGTATTAGTACAGTGTGCGTACGCCTTCGCCAGCACACAGGTCGCCACTAGGAAATATTGTAAAGCAGCCGTGCCTATGACAAGAGAAGAAGAAGGCACGGCCCCAGTCTATGCGCCGATAACGCCCCCTGGTCAGCGTGCATATAGGCCGCCGCCGCGTACCTAGCTGTTTCAATCTCTCAATCTCAGTACCTCAGAACGTCGCATCGGGACTCAGTTCGCATTGCACCTCAATACGTCGCACTGCGCTCTTGTCTTCCACACTGATAGTTGTCGCCTCTCACCTTAGCTAGCTGTGAGGGAACGTTATTCATTGTATATAGTTGCGATATGGACACGGACAAGATTCTATATTTACATCTACATATATACTCCGCTAACCACCATGCGGTGTGTGGCGGAGGGCACAATTCGCGCCAAAGTCATATTTCCCCCCTCTGTTCCGGATCGCGCGAGGGAAAAACTACTGTCTGAACGCCTCAGTACGAGCTCTTATTTCCCTTATCTTTGGATGGTGATCACTGCGCGATTTGGAAGTTGGTGGTAATAATATGTGCTATACATTCTCTGTGAAGATCGGATTTCGGAATTTAGTGAGCAGCCCCTTCTGTTTAGCGCGCTGTCTATCTGCAAGTGTGTTCCACTTCAAACTTTCTATGAGATTTGTAGCGCTCTCGCGATGGCTAAATGTACCAGTCATGAATCTTGCCGCTCTTCTTTGGACCTTCTCCATCTCTTGAATCAGACCCAACTGGTAAGGGTCCCATACAGACGAACAATACCTGAATAGTGTAATTTCGCTTAGTCTCCTTCCGCCGCCGAGCAGCGTCAGCAGTGCGCAAGTAGCTGCATTACTGCATTTACTAGGCAATCTTGTATTTTCATAACCGTTTAAATTTTGGCGATTTGTTTGCGCTCTCTGTAGATTAGTTCAGACGTTCTTTGCAAAACAGTTTTTAGCATGGATAGGGACTGCAACTGCTGTGTTCGGATGCAGGCTGAGTTGGCATCCCTTCGCTCCCAGCTTCAGGCAGTGTTGGCTTCGGTCACACAGCTTGAGGCTGTTGCCAATGGGCATCACTGTGGGGGTCCGGATGGGGGTTTGTCAGGGACGGCCAGCTCGTCCCACGCATCCCCTGATCGGACTACGACTGTGGTTGCCCGGGATACTGCCCGCATTGAGGCTGATCCCTCACCTGTGGTAGAGTGGGAGGTCGTTTCAAGGTGTGGCAGGGGGCGAAAGACATTCCGGAGGGCTGAACGGAAGGCCTCTCCAGTTTGTCTGACGAACCGGTTTCAGGCTCTGTCTCGGGCTGATACTGATCTTCGGCCTGACATGGCTGCTTGTCCTGTTCCAGAGGTTGCCCCTCAGTCTGCAAGATCCGGGCAGTTGCAGAGGATGGGCTTACTGGTAGTTGGGAGCTCCAACGTCAGGCGCGTAATGGGGCCCCTTAGGGAAATGGCAGCAAGAGAGGGGAAGAAAACCAATGTGCACTCCGTGTGCATACCGGGGGGAGTCATTCCAGATGTGGAAAGGGTCCTTCCGGATGCCATGAAGGGTACAGGGTGCACCTATCTGCAGGTGGTCGCTCATATCGGCACCAATGATGTGTGTCGCTATGGATCGGAAGAAATCCTCTCTGGCTTCCGGCGGCTATCTGATTTGGTGAAGACTGCCAGTCTCGCTAGCGGGATGAAAGCAGAGCTCACCATCTGCAGCATCGTCGACAGGACTGACTGCGGACCTTTGGTACAGAGCCGAGTGGAGGGTCTGAATCAGAGGCTGAGACGGTTCTGCGACCGTGTGGGCTGCAGATTCCTCGACTTGCGCCATAGGGTGGTGGGGTTTCGGGTTCCGCTGGATAGGTCAGGAGTCCACTACACGCAACAAGCGGCTACACGGGTAGCAGGGGTTGTGTGGCGTGGGCTGGGCGGTTTTTTAGGTTAGATGGCCTTGAGCAAGTACAGAAAGGGTGCGGGGCAAAGTCAGGACATGTGGGGACCAAGCAGCAATCGGTATTGTAATTGTCAACTGTCGAAGCTGCGTTGGTAAAGTACCGGAACTTCAAGCGCTGATAGAAAGCACCGAAGCTGAAATCGTTATAGGTACAGAAAGCTGGCTTAAGCCAGAGATAAATTCTGCCGAAATTTTTACAAAGGTACAGACGGTGTTTAGAAAGGATAGATTGCATGCAACCGGTGGTGGAGTGTTCGTCGCTGTTAGTAGTAGTTTATCCTGTAGTGAAGTAGAAGTGGATAGTTCCTGTGAATTATTATGGGTGGAGGTTACACTAAACAACCGAACTAGGTTAATAATTGGCTCCTTTTACCGACCTCCCGACTCAGCAGCATTAGTGGCAGAACAACTGAGAGAAAATTTGGAATACATTTCACATAAATTTTCTCAGCATGTTATAGTCTTAGGTGGAGATTTCAATTTACCTGATATAGACTGGGACACTCAGATGTTTAGGACGGGTGGTAGGGACAGAGCATCGAGTGACATTATACTGAGTGCACTGTCCGAAAATTACCTCGAGCAATTAAACAGAGAACTGACTCGTGGAGATAACATCTTGGACCTACTGATAACAAACAGACCCGAACTTTTCGACTCTGTATGTACAGGACAGGGAATCAGTGATCATAAGGCCGTTGCAGCATCCCTGAATATGGAAGTTAATAGGAATATAAAAAAAGGGAGGAAGGTTTATCTGTTTAGCAAGAGTAATAGAAGGCAGATTTCAGACTACCTAACAGACCAAAACGAAAATTTCTGTTCCGACACTGACAATGTTGAGTGTTTATGGAAAAAGTTCAAGGCAATCGTAAAATGCGTTTTAGACAGGTACGTGCCGAGTAAAACTGTGAGGGACGGGAAAAACCCACCGTGGCACAGCAACAAAGTTAGGAAACTACTGCGAAAGCAAAGAGAGCTTCACTCCAAGTTTAAACGCAGCCAAAACCTCTCAGACAAACAGAAGCTAAACGATGTCAAAGTTAGCGTAAGGAGGGCTATGCGTGAAGCGTTCATTGAATTCGAAAGTAAAATTCTATGTACCGACTTGACAGAAAATCCTAGGAAGTTCTGGTCTTACGTTAAATCAGTAAGTGACTCGAAACAACATATCCAGACACTACGGGATGATGATGGCATTGAAACAGAGGATGACTCGCGTAAAGCTGAAATACTAAACACCTTTTTCCAAAGCTGTTTCACAGAGGAAGACCGCACTGCAGTTCCTTCTCTAAATCCTCGCACAAACGAAAAAATGGCTGACGTCGAAATAAGTGTCCAAGGAATAGCAAAGCAACTGGAATCACTCAATAGAAGAAAGTCCACTGGACCTGACGGGATACCAATTCGATTCTACACAGAGTACGCGAAAGAACTTGCCCCCCTTCTAACAGCCGTGTACCGCAAGTCTCTAGAGGAAGATGACTGGAAAAGAGCACAGATAGTCCCAGTCTTCAAGAAGGGTCGTCGAGCAGATGCGCAAAACTATAGACCTATATCTCTGACGTCGATCTCTTGTAGAATTTTAGAACATGTTTTTTGCTCGCGCATCATGTCATTTCTGAAAACCCAGAATCTACTATGTAGGAATCAACATGGATTCCGGAAACAGCGATCGTGTGAGACCCAACTCGCTTTATTTGTTCATGAGACCCAGAAAATATTAGATACAGGCTCCCAGGTAGATGCTATTTTTCTTGACTTCCGGAAGGCGTTCGATACAGTTCCGCACTGTCGCCTGATAAACAAAGTAAGAGCCTACGGAATATCAGACCAGCTGTGTGGCTGGATTGAAGAGTTTTTAGCAAACAGAACACAGCATGTTGTTATCAATGGAGAGACGTCTACAGACATTAAAGTAACCTCTGGCGTGCCACAGGGGAGTCTTATGGGACCATTGCTTTTCACAATATATATAAATGACCTAGTAGATAGTGTCGGAAGTTCCATGCGGCTTTTCGCGGATGATGCTGTAGTATACAGAGAAGTTGCAGCATTAGAAAATTGTAGCGAAATGCAGGAAGATCTGCAGCGGATAGGCACTTGGTGCAGGGAGTGGCAACTGACCCTTAACATAGACAAATGTAATGTATTGCGAATACATAGAA
Organism: Schistocerca piceifrons; assembly: GCF_021461385.2. Taxonomy (NCBI): domain Eukaryota; kingdom Metazoa; phylum Arthropoda; class Insecta; order Orthoptera; family Acrididae; genus Schistocerca; species Schistocerca piceifrons. The sequence goes on from NC_060144.1 coordinate 119,510,033, forward strand.
AGAACGATCCTTCATTGTATGATTATATGATAGCGGAACAAACACTGGTAGCAGTTACTTCTGTAAAATATCTGGGAGTATGCGTGCGGAACGATTTGAAGTGGAATGATCATTTAAAATTAATTGTTGGTAAGGCGGGTACCAGGTTGAGATTCATTGGGAGAGTCCTTAGAAAATGTAGTCCATCAACAAAGGAGGTGGCTTACAAAACACTCGTTCGACCTATACTTGAGTATTGCTCTTCAGTGTGGGATCCGTACCAGATCGGTCTGACGGAGGAGATAGAGAAGATCCAAAGAAGAGCGGCGCGTTTCGTCACAGGGTTATTTGGTAACCGTGATAGCGTTACGGAGGTGTTTAATAAACTCAAGTGGCAGACTCTCCAAGAGAGGCGCTCTGCATCGCGGTGTAGCTTGCTCGCCAGGTTTCGAGAGGGTTCGTTTCTGGATGAGGTATCAAATATATTGCCTCCCCCTACTTATACCTCCCGAGGAGATCACGAATGTAAAATTAGAGAGATTAGAGCGCGCACGGAGGCTTTCAGACAGTCGTTCTTCCCGCGAACCATACGCGACTGGAACAGGAAAGGGAGGTAATGACAGTGGCACGTAAAGTACCCTCCGCCACACACCGTTGGGTGGCTTGCGGAGTATCAATGTAGATGTAGATGTAGATGAACTAATGTATTGTAGGCTGTTTCCTTTGTTGAAGGACTGCATCGCTTCAGGGTTCTACCACTAAACTGCAATCTAGAGTTCGCCTTACCCGTTACTTGTGTAATATGATCATTCCATTTGAGATCATTTCGAATGGTTACTCCCAAATACTTGACGGACGTTACCGCTTCCAAATACTGGGCATTTATTTTGTACTCGCACATTAATGGGGATTTTCGCCTTGTTATATGCAATAGGTTACATTTACCAATATTGAGACATAACTGCCAGTCATTACACCACGCATTTATTTTCTGCAAATTCTCATTGATTTGTTCACAACTTTCGTGTGATACTAATTTCCTGTAGACTACAGCATCATCGGCAAACAGTCTAATGCCGCTGTCAATACCATAAACCAGGTCTACATCTACATCTACATTTATACTCCGCAAGCCACCCAACGGTGTGTGGCGGAGGGTACTTTATGTGCCACTGTCATTACCTCCCTTTTCTGTTAAAGTCGCGTATGGTTCGCGGGAAGAACGACTGTCTGAAAGCCTCCGTGCGCGCTCGAATCTCTCCAATTTTACATTCGTCATCTCCTCGGGAGGTATAAGTAGGGGGAAGCAATATATTCGATACCTCATCCAGAAACGCACCCTCTCGAAACCTGGCGAGCAAGCTACACCGCGATGCAGAGCGCCTCTCTTGCAGAGTCTGCCACTTGAGTTTGCTAAACATCTCCGTAACGCTATCACGGTTACCAAATAACCCTGTGACGAAACGCGCCGCTCTTCTTTGGATCTTCTCTATCTCCTCCGTAAGACCGATCTGGTACGGATCCCACACTGATGAGCAATACTCAAGTATAGGTCGAACGAGTGTTTTGTAAGCCACCTCCTTTGTTGATGGACTACGTTTTCTAAGGACTCTCCCAATGAATCTCAACCTGGTACCCGCCTTACCAACAATTAATTTTATATGATCATTCCACTTCAAATCGTTCCGCACGCATACTCCCAGATATTTTACAGAAGTAACTGCTACCAGTGTTTGTTCCGCTATCATATAATCATACAATGAAGGATCGTTCTTTCTATGTATTCGCAATACATTACATTTGTCTATGTTAAGGGTCAGTTGCCACTCCCTGCACCAAGTGCCTATCTGCTGAAGATCTTCCTGCATTTCGCTACAATTTTCTAATGCTGCAACTTCTCTGTATACTATAGCATTATCCGCGAAAAGCCGCATGGAACTTCCGACACTATCTACTAGGTCATTTATATATATTGTGAAACGCAATGGTCCCATAAGACTCCCCTGTGGCACGCCAGAGGTTACTTTAACGTTTGTAGACGTCTCTTCATTGATAACAACATGCTGTGTTCTGTTTGCTAAAAACTCTTCAGTCCAGCCACACAGCTGGTCTGATATTCCGTAGGCTCTTACTTTGTTTATCAGGCGACAGTGCGGAACTGTATCGAACGCCTTCCGGAAGTCAAGGAAAATAGCATCCACCTGGGAGCTTGTATCTAATATTTTCTGGGTCTCATGAACAAATAAAGCGAGTTGGGTCTCACACGATCGCTGTTTCCCGAATCCATGTTGATTCCTACAGAGTAGATTCTGGGTTTCCAAAAACGACATGATACGCAAGCAAAAAACATGTTCTAAAATTCTACAACAGATCGACGTCAGCGATATAGGTCTATAGTTTTGCGCATCTGCTCGACGACCCTTCTTGAAGACTGGGACTACCTGTGCTCTTTTCCAATCATTTGGAACCTTCCGTTCCTCTAGAGACTTGCGGTACACGGCTGTTAGAAGGGGGGCAAGTTCTTTCGCGTACTCTGTGTAGAATCGAATTGGTATCCCGTCAGGACCAGTGTACTTTCCTCTGTTGAGTGTTTCCAGTTGCTTTTCTATTCCTTGGACACTTATTTCGATGTCAGCCATTTTTTCGTTTGTGCGAGGATTTAGAGAAGGAACTGCAGTGCGGTCTTCCTCTGTGAAACAGCTTTGGAAAAAGGTGTTTAGTATTTCAACTTTACGCGTGTCATCCTCTGTTTCAATGCCATCATCATCCCGGAGTGTCTAGATATGCTGTTTCGAGCCACTTACTTATGTAAATCATAAAAAGCAGAGGACCTCTTACGCTGCCCTGGGGCACACCTGAAGTTACGCTTGTTTCTGTTGAAGTCACCCCGTTCAGGACAACATACTACTCCATGCCTGGTAGAAAAGTTTCTATCCAACCGCATATGTCATTGGATAGACCGTAAGCGCGCACTTTTTGTAGCAAGCGACAGTGCGGAACTGAGTCGAACGCCTTTCGAAAGTCGAGAAATATGGCATCAACCTGGGAGCCGGTATCTAGAGTCTGTTGCATATCAGGCACAAAGAGGGCCAGCTGTGTCTCGCATGACCGCTGTTTCCTAAAACCGTGCTGGTTTCTGCAGATGAGCTTCTCAGATTCTAGAACGGTCATTATGTCAACAAAATATATTCCATGATTCTACAACAAATCGATGCCAGTGAAATTGGCAGGTAATTATGTGCATCCGATTCTCTACCCTTTTTATAGATCGCTATGACCTGGGCCTTCTTCCAGTCCCGTGGAACTTTCCGCCGTTCCAATGATCTCTGATGGGTGACGGATAAGAATGGTGCTATATTTGTAACATAGTCAACATAAAATCTTACGGGGATACCGTCTGGGCCAGATGCCTTCCTGACGCCTAAGGATCTTAACTGTTTTACAATCCCAGATACACTAAACACTATGTCAGACATCCTTTTGTTCGTTCGATAATTGAAAGGGGGAATGGTGCTGCAGTCCTCTATCGTAAACGAGTTTTTGAAAGCTAGGTTTAGAATTTCGGCCTTCTGTTTATCATCATCAGTTACATTACCCGTACTGTCAGCAAGAGGAGGTACTGAATTATTCGTAGCGTTCATAGATTTTACGTAAGACCAAAATTTTTTGGGGTTATTTTTAGAATCTGTAGATAAAATATTAAAGAATTAATACATGTTATTTGATTGCTGTTAGCCACAGAACTTCAGACTGGACGTAACTGAAGTTAAGCACTCAATTGGTTTCTCTAATAAACTGTATTTTAACCACGGCTGCATTTTGTGTTGTAGTGAGAGGAAACCGGCCGCCTCTCCTCATCCAGCCAGGAACCACAGAACATTACGAGAGGGCACAGCCACAGTATCCAAATTAAGAAACATGATCCCAGGCAGTTTACGTACTCCGAGCGCACCTGCTTCGCATGTCTATAGCGCGATTTTAAAAACATCTCTGTGGCAACGCCTGCCACAGCTCTACCGACGGTCATTGTTTTCGCCTACAGCCGTTTGCACTTCGCAGTTGAAAGCTTTGAAGTGCGCTACCAGGTGTCAGTAATTTCCTTCTACGTTAAATCCATTGTAGAAGTGTCTTATCGGTAAATAATTAATGTATTAAAACTTAGTGCATGATGCGGCATTTTTTGACGTATCTCATTATTTATGAGATTACACTGCAGCTCTTGAATTATGTGTCATACATCTATATAGTTGTATAGATAGATTTAGCGGCTTATGTGAATTTTGTCGCCGAGATATGTTGCGAATAGAGTAAGTAGCAAAGAAGTAATAATTTAAACGTCGTTCATGATGCAGCATGTTTTCCCGCTTCTCCGTGTTTATGATGGCATATCTCTTGATCTATGTGTCATGCAATGATATAACTTTGTCGGTACGTTGAGAGACGTACGCCGTTACTGTCTGCAGAATGTGTTGTGAATAGGTTTAGTAGAAATGCAGCAGTTTTTCAAGCATCTCAGTGTTTATGACAGCATATCTCCTGAACTATGTGTGCTACCATGACATACTTCTGGAGGTGCATTTGCCGCGCGGGATTAGCCGTGCGGTCTCAGGCGCTGCAGTCATGGACTGTGCGGCTGGTCCCGGCGGAGGTTCGAATCCTTCCTCGGGCATGGGTGTGTGTGTTTGTCCTTAGGATAATGTAGGTTAAGTAGTGTGTAAGCTTAGGGACTGATGACCTTAGCAGCTAAGTCCCATAAGATTTCACACACATTTTTGAACATTTGTAGGTGCATTTAGCGGTATATATGGACACTTCCTGTGAAATTTATTGCGAATACAATTAGTAGCACAGAAGCAATACGTTTAAACATCATACATGATGTGTCAGTCTTTCACGCATCTCACTGTTTATAACGTCATATGTGCTGAGCTGTGGTTCTTATCCGAACAGAGATTGTTGTGACAGTAAGGGATACGTGTACCGAGCTTGGCTGAATTCGGTCTAGTGGTGTAGGAGGAGACGTGGAAAATACACACACACACACACACACACACACACACACACACACATACACTCACACACACACGTACATCCATTGTATAATATGTATGGATGTGAGATTATATTCCCAGTCTTCTACATTTTTTTCTGAAGTAGTAAAGGCTTGGTAAGTACTTGTAGCTACGTTTTACATTTCCTTCATTCTCTTTATCGTGAGACTGGAATAACTAACAGTTCGTGCAACCCTCTGAAGCACACTTTTTAATAAGATTTTTGCTTTCTCGTTTAACTCTCCCAATGTAAATTTAATGGCATTGCGTTATGATCACACATGCCCCTAGTTATGAACAACTTTTTCTGCACCTACGGGCCGGGGAAGCTGTTGTGCCACGCTATGTGGTAAACAATTAACCACGAGAATGCTAAGAGTGTGCAGCTCGGGATGCGACGGTCAACTGAGGCAGCCTCCCCTTCGGAACAAAGTGACGAGCTCGCCCTGTATTCACGATGAGAATACTGGCGCCATTGCCTTGAGGAATGTACAGATCTCTGAGTAGCCTGACCATTCCTGTCATGTTTCACCTATGAAGCACGTCTGGGATGCGACAGGAAGAATACTACAGGTCATACGTTTCCTACCACCTATATCACCTATAGATTTGTGTTTAAAACAGCGGTTTAGTCTTGAATATTTACCGTACCCGCGTTTTAATAATAAAACAAGTGCGACATACGTAAAGAATAAGCACCTCTGTCGTGATTCGACAGGTTGTTCGACTAGAGGGGCACTGATGAGTATCCACAACAACACTGAGCCGGCCGGAGTGGCCGTGCGGTTCTAGGCGCTACAGTCTCGAACCGAGCGACCGCTACGGTCGCAGGTTCGAATCCTGCCTCGGGCATGGATGTGTTTGATGTCCTTAGGTTAGTTAGGTTTAATTAGTTCTATGTTCTAGGCGACTGATGACCTCAGAAGTTAAGTCACATAGTGCTCAGAGCCATTTGAACAACACTGACGTGCGTTATTGTGGGACGGATCCACTCGAACAGGCCGCATTCTGCCGTCTGAGTAGCAATCAGTTCGCATTAGTTTACATTACATTGTGTGCATCTAGGAGTGTGTTTGTGTACCTGATCAGGTTCATAACATATTGCCTCCTAACGGTACAGAAGCAGGAGATTGGAATTGGAAAACATGCTGTAACTGTAGCATCCGGAAGGCTGTTCTAGTAAGACAATAGCAACAAAGGTTGGCGTAGCCCAGTCTACAGTGGTGTATACGTTGCGGTGGTTCGAGCGAACTGGTACCACTGCAAGAGTTTCGCGATCTGGAAGACCTCAATTAATACATACAGGGGAGATCAGTTCATGTGTGTACAGAGTAAACGTCAGAGGATCCGTTATGCACCTGAAATTCACGAGGAAGTAAACAGTATGCAGGCAGCTCCAATCTTTGTCGTAACAGTGTAAAGCTGTCTCCGTGAAGAAGGTTTAAAAGGGTTACATAGCGGCCAGTAAACCTTTATTACGCAAACAAAATACGGAGAAATGATTGCAGTTGGCATAAAAATTGGAACGTGCAGCAATGGTACGAAGTGTTATTCACGAACGAAGCTAAGTTTCAAGTATTTGGAAGCCATTGTCGAATATTTGTCCGTCGACTTCGTGGAGAGTTATGAAGAGTCAATGTGTGTCGCAAAGGTCAAGCATGGTGGAGGATCGGTCATCGTGTCGGGGTGTTTTGGGGGTGCTAAAGTCTTTGCTCTAGTGACAATTAATGAAACATTAAATAGAGAAGTATATCACGGGATACTGATCAACAGTGCAGTTCCATCAGTCAAGAGACTCATTGGTCCGGGGTTTGTTCTGTAGCAGGACAATGGTCCCAGACATGCTTCTAAATTCTACAGAGGATACGTCAATCTAAAAGAGAAATATGAAGAACTGAAGAATATGATTTGGCAAACTCAATCATCTGGCTTCAAACCCAATTAACTCTTATGGCAAGAACTTAACAGGGTGGTCTGAACTTAACAGGGTGGTCAGGAAACATAGATCTCTGGAATATTTTGCAGACGTGTTGGACTGCAATTGCTGTAAAAACTCTACAAAATCTTATCTCCAGAAAGCTAAGAGTTTGTCCAACCGTTCTGAGGACACTGGGGACACTTTGAAGAGACTAAAATCTAAAACAATTTGTATCGCGCTTAATGATAGAGAAGTATTTCTTTTGCTTGTCTCTTTACTTTGTACGATGTGATTGTAGAGTTACATAAAGCGTGTAGCTTTTTTTCATGGGGACTGAAAACTCTTTACCGGTAATGTACTTTCATACCAGAGTTCAGTCAGCAGTCTTCATGAACTGACACAGAGTGTGTTTCACCCACGGCAACAAATCTTGAAGATGACATTTGGAAGCAGTTTCCTTCCATGCCACAACAAATACGAGGCGGTATTCTTGCATGTGGGAGTCACATCTCATACTGGCGTTGATGGTACAAATCAGTTCCGAATGAACTGAAAATTTAGCCATATACTACCCATGATGTGACGAACAAGTCATGAAGTATTACAAACTTCAGACTGGTTTTTCAATGTGTAACATTTTCTATTTCTCACCTCAGACGACTGTGCGACTATTCGTACCGTCCTAGGATAGTCGTTTACGAGTTGTAGAATGAGATACTGGCTGACTTGCATGTTATTATTCAAATATCCTGCCATTCCAAAGATGTAGAGACAGTAACAATGGCAGCGATATTATTTATACGCTCCATCGTTCCGTCTTCGGCAACAGCAACATTAGTGGTTGCGGCAAACACGTCACGTGCAGATGGCCGTTACAAACGCACCGCAAATAAATACCCGGCACGGCGGGTGGATGCAACCGTTCGTGTTTCGCCATTGAAGCCATAGGAAGGCCGATACTGGAACGTAGCTTTTACCTTGCTTTCTGGACGCGGGCTTTACTTTGGGACTCGATGGATTGAGTCGATGAGGTGGGGAGGAGAGGGGCCGCAATGTGCGAATGGAGATTTTTTTCCGTTCTGCGTATTACGTCACTGTCGAGAAGCTCCGCTCAGTTCGCACCTCTTGTTACGTGTTGAAGCAAGTAAGTTTCATGTTGTTGCTCTTTGTTTTTCTGTTCTATCGAGTTTGTTCGTTCTGTTTGACAATAATAATGTCGAACTGTGTTGCACCCCTGGAACTGAAGAATGTTAGAAACCTATAGATAGTAGTATTTCCTATCATAATTTTCCGAAAAGTCGAGAAACATGTGATCGGTAGGTTCAGCTCTGCGGAAGAAGAGATGTTAGGTTAGGTTAGGTTAGTGTTTAACGTCCCGTCGACAACGAGGTCATTAGAGACGGAGCGCGAGCTCGGGTTAGGGAAGGATTGGCAAGGAAATCGGCCGTGCCCTTTCAAAGGAACCATCCCAGCATTTGCCTGAAACGATTTAGGGAAATCACGGAAAACCTAAATCATGATGGCTGGAGACGGGATTGAACCGTCGTCCTCCCGAATGCGAGTCCAGTGTGCTACCACTGCGCCACCTCGCTCGGGTAGAAGAGATGTTATTAACATTAAAAATGCTACTATCTCTAACATACCTTTTAAAGGGGACTATTGTTCACTTGATCTCTAGGCCGAATTACTGAAACTTCCACAAGTTACATTGCACCATATTACATCCAAATGCACTTCTGCTGCTGTTCCATCCACTATCCAACAGGTACCACACAGAATTATAGAACGAATATTCGTGAAACTCGTTGACTTAAGCTTAATACACTAGTTGCACTGTTTTCAAATAAGTGACTGTAATGTCTTTCTTTGCACGCTGTGTGGTTATTAAGTGGATACAGGAGCGAGGAAGGGATGCGTTGATGGACACAAAAATCAGAAATTAATTTATTCTGCATCTAATATCAAATAGTAAAAATAATACATAACTTTGTTGCTGTATTTGCAGCGTCAGTTGCAAACAGTAGATCTGAATGTAGAAATATATGCAGATACAACAAAAAATGTTCAAATGTGTGTGAAAACTTATGGGACTTAACTGCTAAGGTCATCAGTCCCTAAGCTTACACACTACTTAACCTAAATTATCCTAAGGACAAACACACACACCCATGCCCGAGGGAGGACTCGAATCTCCCCCGGGACCAGCCGTACAATCCATGACTGTAGCGCCGTAGACCGCTCGGCTAATCCCGCGCGGCTACGGATACAAAAGATTTATATATCTGTCTACCTTCAATACAATATTTATTCAGAAGATTTCGAGCCCTGGCCACTATGAAAGTCTGTAAATGCTATTCAACTGGCAAACACACAAAAATGGGTTCAGCGCAAGGATGTTCGAACTTTAGTAGGTCCACCACTGCTGCTCCGGAGAGGGGATGCTATCATATCATTGACAGCCGTGTAATCGTTCGTGGCAGCGCCCTCGACCCGCGGCGGTGTAACTGGCTGCGCGCGTATTTGAAAGTGCGGCCGAACAGATAACGGCCGATACCGGAGAAAAAATTGGATCAAAGCGTAGAAACAGAAAAAAGAAACTTGAGAAAGAACTAACGCTACGGAAAAAACAGCGTTTAGCAACAGAAAAGAATACTTATATGAATGGTGGTGTCTATTCTATCGGACTTATTGGAAAGGGAAGACACCACGTATTCATATAACTGATTCGTCTAGATGAGCAATCGATCCACCTTCTTCAGTACGGATGCGTAAGTATAAGGGGCGTTCAAAAAGAAACGAGTCGGAGGCTTAATTACACAAATCAGCACATGTATGTTATAAGTATTGACCCTGGCTGTTGAGACACTTGCCCCACTGTGACACAAGGGATGAATGGCTGTCTCATAAAATTCCCGGGGCTGTGATGTTAACCAGTCCCGCACCTACAGCTGGACATCGTCGTCCGCGGTGAATCGTTTGCCCCTCAGAGCCTTTTTAAGGGGAGCAAAAATGGAGTAATCACAGGGTGAGAGGTCCGGACTGTATGGAGGGTGGCCAAGAACCTCCCATTTGGATTTCTGCAGGAGTGCCACAGCTGTGTTGCCCGTATGAGGCTTTACATTGTCGTGGAACAGAATGAACCCACGGGTGAGATTGCATGGTCGTTTTGATTTGATCACTTGGCGAAGAGTGGTCAAGGTTTGCATGTAACGCTGGGCATTCACTGTTGACCTGTGATGCAGGAAGTGAATCAGAAGGGGCCACCTTGGTCAAAGAAGAACGTCAGCATAACCTTTCCTGCGCTTGCATGGATGCCCTTGGCTTTTTTTGGTGATGGTGACCCTGGATGCTTCCACTGGAGACCTTGTCGTTTCGATTCTGGTTCGAAGTGATGACACCATGACTCATCTCCAGTCACCACTCGTGCCAGGAACGCATTCCCTTACCGAGCAGGCTGCAGATGAACAAGACAGTGGGCCATTCGACATGCTTCCTGGTGTGGTTGAAGAGTGTGGGGCACCCATTGGGCACACACTTCGCGCATGTGCAGTCGTTCATTCATGATGGTATGAACACTTCCGACGCTCAATCCGGCCATGGCGGCTATGGCTTTCACAGTCACTCGGCGGTCCTGGTAAATGTGTGCATCCACCAGCTGGACGATGACATCGGTAATGCAGTGCGGTGCTCTAGACCGTGCATCATCGGCTAACGACAGACGTCCTTCCCTGAAACGCTTGTGCAACGCCTTGACCCTTGCAAGGGACATGCATTGTTCGCCGTACACTTGTGACATTCGTCGATGAATGTCCGTTCCTCATACTCCTTCCGCTGTAAGAAAACGAACAACACCTCTTTGCTCTTCTGTGGACGCCTCTATATCACTGTTTGCAATGCGGCTGGCAGCGTTGGACGATTGACGCATGCTGCTGCTAGCTCTGTATAGTCACGTGACGTGCACGCGTGCCCTCTAGCGACGGACTGTGAACTTCGACGCTCTGGTCGGAACCACACCTCGTTACACACGCCGCGACATTATCCTCCTGTCACCGGTTTAAGCATTCCAGATTCCGGCTAGTTACTTTTTTAAACGCCCCTTATACATCCGGCCTCCTGCGGGACTCTCAGAGTAGCGAGCATGGAGGAAATGGACAAGGACTGCGAATAGATGGCGGTCGGTCCGCTGATCCCGGGTTCGAAACCTCGTGTGGTACACATTTATACAAAACAACTGGTTCGTGCTTTCGCAGAGGAAGCTATGCCATGACTTCAGTTTTGATACAGTGCAAACCAATAACGACATAGGTACATAAAGTTCTAGAAAACGTCTTCAGAGGTACACAAATTAAAAGTGTCGTCAGCTGCAAGAAGAATTGCCTCTGGAGTCGGGTGGATACAAGGCAAAACCTTTTTTTACGGTCTTTGTCTAGGAAAACCTACATTTGTGCGAGAAATGTGATTAATATACAACCATCAGGATTTTATATTCCAAAAAAAGATGGATATCTAATTCCTTTCGTTGTTATTCGGACATTTTGATTAATGTGTGTCGATTAATCTCAGGCTTCTGTATTATTATGAGGGTGTTTAGTAACTGTGACTATGGTGTCTTCTTATTACTTCATATCTACATGAAAAATATATTAAACATTATGCCGATAGTGATGCACAAAATGTGTTTACTACATGGAAAACTCTTCTGATTATCGCGTGTGCAGTACTATTCAAAGTGAAGGACGGCTGGTCAGAAGTTTTCTAGTACAGAATACTCACACAGAGTGTCCCAGAAAGAATGGCGAGTATTCATGAATATGTCAGAAACCATCATTCGAAGTCTAGTCAATGTGGACTCTAAAATGCATACCTCATGAGCTATGAGCACTTCTTCATCCTCGATACTATGAAACAAATCTCTTCTAATGCAGGATCTATGCTTTCTCCATTTTTAGAGATGGAAGTATGAATTAAAACAAGAAAAAAATCTTTACTAAACATGGTCTGTAAAGAGCATAAATTAAGAGCTATGAGCACGTGTTCATCTTATCTATTGTGAAACATTCCTCTTATACTAAACAAGTTGTGTCGTCCTAACGGCAGATCATTCCACCACCAGGACAACAAAAATGAGAATCCCAAAAGGCTTTTATCAAAGCCAATAGTCTCCATTAACACTGAAGGAATATCACATGAGAAAGAAACTCTGCTGTCAGACATCTGCAAACACACAAATTTTGACTTTCTTTTGATATAAGAGACACACAGAGGCCACAATGAACAGAAACCAAAGGCAAAAGGAATGAAATTGATCGTTGAAAGACTAAGCGCTCAATATGGTAGCGTAATATTTGCCAAACCGGACCTTCTGATCCTATCTACAGACATAACGGTAGAAGATGATATAGAAACTTTGACCGTTGAAGTCCAGTCATGCACAATAACATCGGAACATCGGTATATAAGCCACCAAGCCGGCGGTGTGGCCGAGCGGTTATAGGCGCTTGAGGCTGGAACCGCGTGACCGCTACGGTCGCAGGTTCGAATCCTGCCTCGGGCATGGCTGTGTGTGATATCCTTAAGTTAGTTAGGTTTAAGTAGTTCTAAGTCTAGGGGACTGATGACCTCAGATGTTAAGTGCCATAGTGCTCAGAGCCATTTGAACCATATATGCCACTAGACTTCAGTTTCAAGGAACCAAATAACTTTTGCCGCAAACCAACAAAACTGATTATGGGTGATTTCAATTGTCACAGCTCATCATGGGGATACATGGACACGGACAAGAATGGAGAAGATCTTGAAGATTGGGCCGAAAGCATGGAACTGAAGCTCAGACACGATCCTAAGAAACCACCCTCTTTCAACAGAGGAAGGTGGCGCTCCGAATATACTCTAATAACATCTTCGTAATTTAACATATGGCACACCAGTCGAAGAAAGATGTTACGGAATCAATCTCACATTCTCAACTTCGACTTACAATCTGTTTTGTGGACGTAGCTGTGGTGCCAGAAAGAGTCCCATTCACGAGACGATTTAATTTTAAGAGAGTGCAGTGGAGCGATTTCGCAAAGATCTGGATAAGGAAGTAGAAAATGTGCAACCCATGCCAGAAATGAATGGCCAGTTTGTCGGCCTAGTGAAAACCATATCAGAAAGACATATCCATAGGGAATGCAGAACTACATATATTCCAGGACTTAACAAAGATTCAAATGAACTGCTGAAAAAATATGAACAACTATTCAATGAGGTCCCGTTTTCTGAAGAATCAATCGAAACAGGTGAACAGTTGATGTCTGGCATATCTGTCTCCAGGAGGAAAAAATGGTGCAATCTAGTGACACATTTGGACATGAAGCATAGCAGTCATAAAGCCTGGAAACTCTTGAAAAACCTCAACGGTTACCACACTATAGTTCCTGCTGAAATGGCTAAAGTAGCTCCTGATCAAGTAGCTAATCATCTGCTATTAAATGGCAAAACGAAAGGAAGATATGTCAAGACAAAACTACAAAGATATGCTGAAGAAAATGACTTTATTGCCTGCCCTTTCACATTAGCAGAACTAGAGGACGCCAAGCGCTGCATGAAAAATAACAAAGCTCCAGGATTATATGATCTACGATTAGAACAAATAAAGAGGTTCGGAACAGGCACTAAAAGGTGGATTTTAAATCTAATTAACAATTGAATTTCTAAACTACAGGTATCCAAAATCTGGCGTAAAGCGAAAATGGTAGTCTTACTGAAACCTGGGAAAGATTCGACAGATCCCGAGAACATTCGACCAGTCCCATCTGTGCCATCTATACAAACTGTAGGAAAGAATGATCTTGAACCGCATATTAGGCTATGTAGACCGGAGCCTAATCAAACAACAGGCAGGATTTCGGTCAGGAAAATCATCTTGTGGCCAGATCCTCAACCTAACTCAGCACATAGAAAACGGATACGAGAGAGGGCAAATTACCGATGTGGCGTTCGTGGACCTAACAACAGCGTACGATACAATAAATCACAACCAACTCATGAGGAAGATTTATTATAATTACCAAGGACTATCGAGTAATGCAGTTCACCCAATGGTTACTTCAAAACAGGCAGTTCTTCATCATCCGGAACAAGAGAAGTTGACGGAGAAGACAGAAGAGTGGTCTCCTCCAAGGCAGTGTGCTGGCGCCGCTGCTGTACAGTAGCTGCACCAATGACCAACCTGTCGGGACAGATACAAGATCTTTCATCTATGCCGACGATACAGCAGTTGCAGCCCATGGACGTACATTAGAAGAGGGGGAAATGAAACTAACTCAGTCCTCGAGGACCTGACAAAATTCTGTGACAAGAACAGCCTAAATTCTAACCCATCCAAAATACAGGTGTGTGCGTTTCACTTGAGAAATAGACACGCTAGAAGAAAACTGGATATAACTTGGAGGGGAATGCAGTTACAACATACATACATCCCTACATACCTCGGAGTAAAGCTTGACCGAATACTCACTTTCAAAGATCACTGCGAGAAAACAACCAAATACTCTACGCACGCACATCTGCCCTAGCTTTATGTTTCTCCACAGTCGAATATGCAGCACCAGTCTGGCAGAACTCTACACACACCAAGCATGTTGATACCGCTCTTAACCAGACAGGCCGCATCATAACAGATTGCCCACGAACAGCTCCAGTTGAGAAAATCTACCAGCTGGCAGGAATAGCACCCTCGGAGATAAGACGAAGAACAGCGGCAGAAGCGGAAAAGAGAGAACAGGAAAGTGATCCCAGGCATCCCATGTTTGGAAGTGAAGCACTGTGTTCAAGGCAGAAAACCAGAAAGAGTTTCCTGCAAACATCTGAAGCGGTTACATCTTCACCTTCCACTCGCCGAATTCAGTTGTGGTGGGACAAAATAATTGGAAACAAGAGCCAAAACCTAAAGAAAGAGCCTGCTGCTGGTTTCCAACTACCCTGTCAGACGTGGAAGACTTTGGACAGACTACGGACTGGAGTGATGCGGAGCAAACAAAACTTGAAACTATGCGGATACATTTCTGGAGATGCAGCCTGCGAATGCGGAGAATCTCAAGATGATGCAAACCTCTTGGTCTCTCCGAAGTTGCCTGAACCCTGCACACTTGATGACCAAGTCGCAGCAGATGTTCCAGCAATCAAGACTGTCAATTTCTGGGTCTCAACACCAATTTGACTTGTATAAAACCCTGTGTATATATTGTAGGTACGCTTGATTTTATACATAATCGTATTGTACTGTCCTGGATATGAAAATAGTAATAATAATGTACTATACAAGTGCTCATAGCTCTTACGGTATAGAACCTATGTCTACTAGACAATGTTTTTTTGTTTTGGTCCATATTACTTCCTCCCAAAATATGGAAAGCAAAGAGTCTGCATTCAAAGACATTTGTTTCACAATATCGAAGACGAAGAAGTGCTCATAGATCTCAAGGCACGCTTTTTAGAGCCCATGATTACCAAACCTCTTTGCTTCGAATGATCGTTCCTGTCATATCTCTGACTGTTGACTACTCCTTCTGGGACACATTATACAGGATAAATCACGTAAAACTTGCATCGCAGATATTTCTGAAATGGGAAGCGCTATTGAGATGCAATTTTCACAGAATGGATTGATAGTCAGAGGCCGTATAATTAGCCAGTCAATAGATTTTAATAACTTTAAGAAAGTGTATTTTTTGAGCAAATACACACTTTTTAAGTGGAACAATGTCTATTGACATTAACAAACTATAAGTAGGGTAAATTAGAATGCCAGAGAGTTGGTTACAGGATTCTAGTAAGAGTCGTTTACGAGATATCGTATTTTGGAAAGTTCCCTCACTTGCGTTATTGCTAGGTACGATGTTGTTATGTTTGCTTACACTGTGCGTGTGTGTTCCACGAGTACAATGTGGCTTACTAGTCCCTCAGTGTGTGACAGTCCAAGCAGTAGGTCATCACTGGAGGATGGGATTTACCAGCGCATAAGAAGCTGATATGCTCATGGTGTGTGGAGAGAGTAGGAAGAATGCAGTTACTTTTTCGTACGGTGTATGCAGCAAGATATACCAACAGATGTCAACCATCGGCAATTATTTATCATCCTCTTCAACCAGTTACGTGAAAGTGGTAGTGTGACACCCAGACAATATAACGGGAGAACACAAGTGACGACAGAAGAGGAAGAAATTAGTGTTCTTGCTGCTATTGTAGTAGATCCGGACGTTGGCTCCCGCGCGATCGCACGAGGAAGTGTCCTACGCAGTCTATATCGACATAGCTTCCATCTCTATCACATCTCTCTCTATCAGGAGCTGCATGCAACGATTACGAGAAACGTGTTAGCTTCTGTACGTAGACATTACGACGGGATACTCCAGGTGTATCATGTATCTTGTTTAGCGATGAAGACACATTTGCCAGTCAAGGCCAGATTAACAGCCGAAAACAGGCACTATTGGTCTATTGACTATCCCTGTTGGCTTTGTCAGGTGAAACATCAGCGTCCACGTAATGTGAACGTGTGGTTTGGGATAGTGAACCATGAGCTCATAGGCGCGTTTTTCAGAGACGGAATACTGAACGTGCCCAAGTATCGCAGCCTCCTAACAGACCATCTTCGAGGGATGCTAGAAGACGCTCCTCCGCAAATTAGAAGGAACTCGTGGTACCGACTTGATGGCTAATGTTCAAATGGCTCTACGCACTATGGGACTCAACATCTGAGGTCATAAGTCCAGTAGACTTAGAACTACATAAACATAACCAACCTAAGGACATTACACAATGCCCAGTCATCACGAGGCGGAGAAAATCCCTGACCCCGCCGGGAATCGAACCCGGGAACCCGGGCGCGGGAAGCGAGAACGCTACCGCACGACCACGAGCTGCGGACCCCTGGATTTGGTGCGTGTATTTTCTGGGGGAAAGCTAAAAGGCGCTGTCTACGAGAAGACACCAACTGCACCCAACGATATGCAACAACATCTTACTGCAGCCTGCTCGGACATCTCCGCGGAAATGCTAGCACGAATGGAGCAGTTGTTCCATACCTGACTGGAAGCATATATTGCCGCTGCCGGTGGTGATTTTGAACACAACATGTGATGGTCAATTGTCTCGTTACTGGTCAGAATCCACATACCTAGTGTATATACTCGTATTGTTCTGTAGTGTGTGCTACCACAGATACTGTGTGGGAACATTTCAAAATACGGTGTCTTGTAAACGATTCGTACAAGAATCCTGCAACAAACACCACTGACATTCAAATTTAGTCTACTTTTAGTTTGTCGGGAGGCATTGTTCCATATAAAAGCGTATTTTTGCACATAATTACGGTTTCTAAGTGTTAAAACAATCTGTTAAGCGGCTAGCAATACGAGCCCCTGAGTACCAATCCATTCTGTGAAAACCTCACATCAATAGCACTTTCGATTTCCGCAGAATTTTCTGTACAAGTTTCACTCCGTATATACAGAGCAGTCGTAATTTATACGTACATCAGTTCAGTAGAAGGAAAGCAAAAAATGAGTTTCAGTGGCGTAAAAAATACTAACAGTCAGTCCCTGTGTTGAATATGTTTTATCGTATCCATAATTCATTGCAAAGTCTTCCATTTTTCATAAAGTGATGTTAGTTTGAACGGGACAGTGCCACACCCGAACTTGAGAATATGCCTAGGGCTGCAACCGCTTCTCGACAGTGATGTCACGCGGAAACCCGAGATCGCTGCCGAATGCATAAGCCGAACCTTCTACGTAATAATCGTAAGACTGAGTAGTGTTGTGCAAGACGATTCTGGCTTTTATTCACCCGTACTCATGGGGCTCTCGTTAGTTTAGTAGTAACATTCATTCTCTCCACGTGAGGGTTGTGGCCATTGTCTACAGCACAGCAATACTACATAGTTCGCGAAAGCACTGCAGCCGACTTACGAGTATTGAATATTTGTCGAGAGCGGCAGAAAGCAAGTTGTCTTTGCAGCAGCAAGGCGTGTCATCCGAGGTCCGCAGGCGGCTCAAGAAGGGCGTAAAGCGAGGCGGACAGGCGCCTGCGCGGCGGCAGGGCCGCCGTAAAGCCGCGAGGTTGTTTACTGCCGCCGCTGCCGGGGATATTACTGCGCCGGATGAAAACACTCCGCGCCAAAGCGGTGCGGCAGAGGCGCCGCAGCCAGCAATTACGACTGCAAGGGGAGCATGGGGCTGCCGGTATTACAGAGCGGCTGTCTGCTGGGAAGCAAAGCAAAGAAGAAAGGCGTAGCAGCTGCTCCGGTAGCACGTGTATTCTTCTCCTTGAGATCTTTTTGTGCTGCAATGTGCGATTTGTGCTTTTACCAGTGTGTGTGTGTGGGGGGGGGGGGGGAGGGGAGGGATGTCTTAGGAGTTTAGTACAATTATATATGTTACTAGCATGGACCGTGGCGTTGCCCATGGTTAAACACTTATTTATAAATACACTCTTGGAAATTGAAATAAGAACACCGTGAATTCATTGTCCCAGGAAGGGGAAACTTTATTGACACATTCCTGGGGTCAGATACATCACATGATCACACTGACAGAACCACAGGCACATAGACACAGGCAACAGAGCATGCACAATGTCGGCACTAGTACAGTGTATATCCACCTTTCGCAGCAATGCAGGCTGCTATTCTCCCATGGAGACGATCGTAGAGATGCTGGATGTAGTCCTGTGGAACGGCTTGCCATGCCATTTCCACCTGGCGCCTCAGTTGGACCAGCGTTCGTGCTGGACGTGCAGACCGCGTGAGACGACGCTTCATCCAGTCCCAAACATGCTCAATGGGGGACAGATCCGGAGATCTTGCTGGCTAGGGTAGTTGACTTACACCTTCTAGAGCACGTTGGGTGGCACGGGATACATGCGGACGTGCATTGTCCTGTTGGAACAGCAAGTTCCCTTGCCGGTCTAGGAATGGTAGAACGATGGGTTCGATGACGGTTTGGATGTAACGTGCACTATTCAGTGTCCCCTCGACGATCACCAGTGGTGTACGGCCAGTGTAGGAGATCGCTCCCCACACCATGATGCCGGGTGTTGGCCCTGTGTGCCTCGGTCGTATGCAGTCCTGATTGTGGCGCTCACCTGCACGGCGCCAAACGCGCATACGACCATCATTGTCACCAAGGCAGAAGCGACTCTCATCGCTGAAGACGACACGTCTCCATTCGTCCCTCCATTCACGCCTGTCGCGACACCACTGGAGGCGGGCTGCACGATGTTGGGGCGTGAGCGGAAGACGGCCTAACGGTGTGCGGGACCGTAGCCCAGCTTCATGGAGACGGTTGCGAATGGTCCTCGCCGATACCCCAGGAGCAACAGTGTCCCTAATTTGCTGGGAAGTGGCGGTGCGGTCCCCTACGGCACTGCGTAGGATCCTACGGTCTTGGCGTGCATCCGTGCGTCGCTGCGGTCCGGTCCCAGGTCGACGGGCACGTGCACCTTCCGCCGACCACTGGCGACAACATCGATGTACTGTGGAGACCTCACGCCCCACGTGTTGAGCAATTCGGCGGTACGTCCACCCGGCCTCCCGCATGCCCACTATACGCCCTCGCTCAAAGTCCGTCAACTGCACATACGGTTCACGTCCACGCTATCGCGGCATGCTACCAGTGTTAAAGACTGCGATGGAGCTCCGTATGCCACGGCAGACTGGCTGACACTGACGGCGGCGGTGCGCAAATGCTGCGCAGCTAGCGCCATTCGACGGCCAACACCGCGGTTCCTGGTGTGTCCGCTGTGCCGTGCGTGTGATCATTGCTTGTACAGCCCTCTCGCAGTGTCCGGAGCAAGTATGGTGGGTCTGACACACCGGTGTCAATGTGTTCTTTTTTCCATTTCCAGGAGTGTAGATGTTAATGCCGAAACTCACTATTCACGCGTATGCACTATCATAAAATCCATCCCTTATTATATCTTTAAAAGTACGTTATAGGTAAAGCTTATTTACAACATCTTCTACATACAGGGATACGAGGGGAATTCAGAAAGTAAAGGCACATTTGTGAAAAGCTGTACTTATTCTGATGACAGAAAACTGAAATATGCGTTATTTTTCTACGTAACCTCCCTGGACTTCAATGGAGTTTTCCCGACGTTTTGCGAGTTTTTATTATTTCATCAGAAAATACGTTTGTAGGTTGCATCTGTAACCAATTTCGCACCGCAGCAATGACGCCTTCATCACTTTCAAACCTTCTTCCCTGTAGTGCTTCCGTTAAGGGTCCAAACATGTGAAAATCATGTGGAGCCAGGTCTGGATGTTCCCGCACATGTCCGCAGCTCGTGGTCGTGCGGTAGCGTTCTCGCTTCCCGCGCCCGGGTTCCCGGGTTCGATTCCCGGAGGGGTCAGGGATTTTCTCTGCCTCGTGATGACTGGGTGTTGTGTGATGTCCTTAGGTTAGTTAGGTTTAAGTAGTTCTTTAAGTCCCATAGTGCTCAGAGCCATTTGAACCATTTCCAGCACCTCGAATCTGCTCTTAAGGAAATCAAAAATTTTGCTTTATTTGAATGACATCCTGAAATTCCGTAGTTCTTACAGGCCCAGACGCACTCAACTCGCTAATGAAGCTACTGAAGCGGGAACGTGTGAAGATCGCCGTGTGTTTGGCGGACGCGAGGCGACGAACGAACGGCACCAATTAATTTGGAGTACGCGATGCTGGGGAGCCTGTGTTGAGCTCCACCCACGTGGTTCGCTGCTAGCGCAGTCAGATGTCCGATCACGTCTGGTAGGTAACGTTGGTCACTTCGCACTACTTTGTGCTTTCGTCCCAGGCGCCTTAGTCCGCGCCATACCGTTGCCAAAAGGTGGCCTAACGGTAAATGTTCGCAAAGGTACCGGGCCGGTCACCACCCTGTGTCAGCGCCCGGGGTGGGAATTTCAGCCCCCAGCTCACCCAACTCTGCGGTACGACTGCTGCGGCATGAGTGCCACACTACTTCCCTCGCAAGCTCGCAAGTAAACGGATGACGCACCTTAGACGAAAGCAACAGTGACAACATGAGAATGATGATTTAGTTCTAAATGTTTTGAAATGCTTAACTACTACATAATACTTTTTCAAAATTAATAATCAAATATATTAATAGTATTAAAAGTAAAACTGTATTAAAAACTCAGTGTTCGGCTCCACAAACTTAAATGATATGTAAAGTTTTACTCCAGTGCATGGGAAATAAACATCCCAGGTTGGGATGCATAAACTAAAACCAGAGGAGGGGATGGTCTTCTGCAGAGGGAGGGAAATCCCCCCCCCCCCTGCAAATCGCACACTGTTCTGCTGTGTATGCAACTGAAGTCTTTCTGTATCTGTCGCAGTCTCCATGAAAATAAATGGGAGACAGTGTGAGACACCGGTAATTTGGTTATCTTCCGTGTTATGTTAATTAAAACAGATATTTTATACCAAGAGAGAACGCCGGCCGTTGTGGCCGAGCGGTTCTAGGCGCTTCAGTCTGGAACCGCGCAACCGCTACGGTCGCAGGTTCGAATCCTACCTCGGGCATGGATGTGTGTGATGTCCTTAGGTTACTTAGGTGACCTCAGATGTTAAGTCCCATAGTGCTCAGAGCCAAGAGAGAACGATGGTTAGAAGAGTTGTCACTTTATTAAATGGAAGGGCTGATACTGGCTAGTTTCTCCGTAACACAATAAAATTGCATTCGCTGGGAAAATTAAATTTTATCTGGCCGTAGAAATGAAGAGGCAGGGAGCCTTTCTAAGGGCTGTGGGCAGCCCCTATTGGCGGGAATTTCAAAAAGGTTCTTTGTCCCAGAGCTGTGCTGTACAGAAGGCTACCTTGTGTTAAAGCTGTGTATAGGGACGTTGCAGAGTATATAACTACGAACAGTGTGCATGTAGACAACTTAGAACAGTGGGTCAATATGGTGCCAACGAAAACTAATGTACTGCCAATAAGTTTGAGAGAAATACATGCAGAATTTTGTGCTTTCGAGTAGGCTTTATTTTCTATGTTCTGTACTGGTATTAAAGAATCTGTTGATGTAGTGCATCGTGTGTGTGATTACTGGCTAAAAATATATATAACCATGTACGTGTTTTTATTTCTTACCTCCCATTATATTGCAAGTAGTAAAGCTGTTGTCACCAGTATTTCAACTGCAAACATGCAATAGCAGAAAATTATGTCACTTAACTAAATTCTCTGATAAAGACCATCGCAAGCCAGTGACTAACACAGTCGGTCTCGTGACAAGACATAGACATAGTATTCATTATTTTCTACAGAAACCCATTGTCAGCACCTGAAGTAGTATGTATCATGCCAGGGTGGGTGAAGCGTCAAGACTTCGTTGCAAGCGACTAGAGATATGACGGTGTGCAAGAAGACCGGAAGAAGAATGGCGTACACCTTTCCGACGACATACGTGAATTATTGTGGGTCCATCCAACTGCTGCAAGACAAATGTTCTCACATCCGGATGGAGTCCGCTTTGAGCATGTATGTCTCTTTTCAAAAACACTGTTTCAGCCCAAATGCCGACTATTACAGGAGATATTGCAGGGTGTAGATGGTGTGACACACACGACATTCAGTGAGGTCACTCATATCCCTCCACTGAAAGCCAAACACAGAGTTCATATTTGACGATATTGTTGTGGAAAACCAGAACCAAATTCGGCGATATTTCTGTCGCCATATGGCTGTTGATGTGTTTTATCTGACTCAGACAAATTCCAAAATCCCAAAACAACTGGTGAGTGAGATAATGCAAACCCCACTATAGCATTCAAACAGGACACCATGAATTTAAAATATATTTACCAGGCTCATGTAGGAACCGATAGGTCGATCAATGATTTTGTAAAGATATGTTCATATTGCTGGAGTCACTCACAGAATGGGTTTGTCGTTATTGATGAGACAAGAAAACTGAAAATGGCGCGTATAGATGGAACTTCCAGGAGTTTCTGTTTACACAGGTATAGCCATGCAAAGAGGTGAAAACATCGGTATACGCATTACCATGGATAAATTCACACGCATGCCGGGTGCTCAGTCTGATAGCATGGATGCCTACAAACTCGCGAACGTAAGTTGCAGGCGAATGTAACGAATTAGAGACTTATTGTCATACCATTCTGAGACTGCATAATACACTGAATGATCGGGTTTTGCAGCCGAGAATAAACGACTTAATTGAAGGAGAAATGGCCGTTATTGAGAAGGAGACAGTATATGAAAAGGTTAACGCAAGTGAAAGGAAAGTAGGCGATTTAACTGAAGGGAAAATGGCTATTACCGAGAAAGGGAAGCAGCGTAAGAAGAAGAAGAGCGGATACATAAAACCTCACACTGCACACTGCACACTGATTAGTATACAATGAGATTTCGACTAAGCATAAAGTCATCGAGGCACGGGAGGCCATTGGAGTGAAGGTACGGTTGCTGGGGTTAGGGCATTTGAAGCGGGAGCAAACACTTCGAGAAACCTTTAAACCAGATACTGAATATCTCAATGAACTCTCAGCCAAATACCACCACGATGACGGTGACGCTATTGCCGATTTCGTGAACTGTTACGGCGATGCTAGGATAGACAGTGTTAGTGAAGAAAAGCCACACATGTTGGACGTGCAGCCCGTAACTTTAAATGAAAAAACAATACAGATCGGCGATAGGCAGCTGCAAAGAACACACGGTTTACTGAACCTTATTTTCCTAAGACCCACGAAAACTGTAAACTATTTGTAAATGTATTGCGACATATTGCTTTTGACTGATCTCCAAAAGGAATGCAAAAAGCCGAAGCAATGTGAAAGACAAATCCACTATAAAACCTATAGTGTTGATGGTATTGACATTCAGCGTAAAAGAGTGAGCAATCGACTGTACATTATATATTACGGCAACCCCAATGAGCTAATAGACCAGTCCATGCTGCTCATGTCATCAGCTGCCGGTTGTTACACAGCTCATTCAAATGAAGTTCTTTCAACAATGTCTGAGCTTAGAGGGAGATATCAAGTACCTAAACTGAAGTTCGAGATCTGCACATAACAGCACGCAAAACACACCTTCGAAGAAATGTTCTGATTAAAGTTTTGGACGACCTATAGCAGGCGCATCTTGTCGATATGAGGGAATATTCATGTGTGAACAACGGATTCAAATATATTTTACTGCTCATCGATACTTATTCTACATTTGCCTGGGCATTACCCGTGAAATCGAAAACAAGGAAGGACGTCACACATGTGTTTGAATGATTGCTGCGAATCGAAGCCCAGACAGACTTCAAACAGATCACGGCGGCGAGTTTTGCAATAGATATTTGAAGACTGTGATGGAGCGATATGGAATACATCACTACTCGACATTGACCCACCTGAAGGCAAGTATTGTGCAACGTCTGAACAGAACCGTGAAAGCCCAAATGTGAATGCGAGTCAATCTTCGTGTGTCACACAACTGGACCGTTGTGCTCCCGAAAATAATTATACAGTATAATCTAAACAAACATCTCACAACAAAAATGAGACCAATCGATGTTGGTGATAACAAACTTCTAGATACAGTATACAATCGTATTAAAATGTAAGATACGCGCAAATAACAATTTACTCTATGTATGCATGTATGTACGTATTTCAAAACACAAGACAGAATTTGAGAAGTTATACATACCAAACTGGTCAACCGAGGTATCCGTTTCCAAAGTGCAGAGAACGAATCCTAGAACCTACCTCTTAAAGGGCAGTAGTGGTACTCACACTGCAAGTTGTTTTTACACAGAAGAGTCGCAGAAGAGCTCGGAACCAGATGTGTGTCTTGTAGAGAGCGTCTTACGGCGTCGAGGGAATAGAGTGGTAGTTAAATGGCTTTGTTTTCCTGCACCGCAAAACAGCTGGATCGGCGCTGACGTTTTGCTATATAACAGGATGCGTAGACCACAACCACCTCCGTAGCATAACATGCGTGATACAAGATGCATTACAGGAAGAGGCGGTAATCTCGACAAACTACTAGTCGAATTACACATACCTGGATATAAGTGCTGTGAAATCGATTGGCACGCGATAATAAGGGCGAAAATGTGCTCGACGAAGCATGTATGGAACACGACATGGCATATGCAGCAAATAAAGAACATCACACCGCCGATCGAATTTTAGCTGATAAAGCTAAGGCAAAACGTGCGAGAAGAGACATTGGTTTAGGTCAATGCATTGCAGCATTTGCAGTTGAAGAAATTATGCATGGCAAAGTGAAGTTAGGCTTGGGTGTGAAGACGTTCAGTCAAGTTATGAGTGCTGCAAGTAGGGCGCTAAGGAAGAAGATGACAAACAAAGGGTGCATGAAAAGCTGTATCCTTACAGCGCTGTATGCAGCTAAAACCGCCCTGAAGCAGAAATGAGAGAGAAAAAAAGATCGATTAAACCACCCAGGGTCCTACCAATATCCTAGACGTCGAGTGGAAGTATTCCCTTCCTCATTCTTGGTCTAGCCGGTCCCTCAGCGGGGGGTTTAGTTGGCTGGGGGTGCTGCAGCTATTGCTAGGACGGTCAGGAACGCAAAAGACTATCAGCAGCAACTGCAGGAGGAACGACGACATAACCGAATGTGGAGGCAGCAGCCATAGGAAAACATCTATACGCGAAACCATAGAAGAAAGAACTAGATTTCTTTCATAAACAAACAGAAAGCCCCTAGTAGTCCTACCAGACAGGGCGCTTACAAATACAGATCTACTTAACTTTGTTAAGAATAAACTCAACATCCCACGATTCCGAGGTATGTTTACTGCATTAGAATATTAGTGAGATGAATAGTTATGAACTCTGCTGTGTTCTGGCGAAAGAAGTACATTTTAACACGGCAACAAGGGCACTTATGTATTACTCGAAACTTGTCACTGATAACGTTTATTTGAAAAAAAAGGGAATAAGAAATGTGGTGAAAATAAATCGCTGCTTATGTCGAAATTTCAAGTAATGGATGATGTGGATTGAAACTGGCCAAAGAATTTTATTTCTGTTTCTCAGTGATCTGCGATACGAAAACTGCTAAATTTGCAGAATCCTGTCAACAGCACATCAAAGTGTAAATAGATGTATTTGATGAACTAGAAGATGTTTGTGTTGAAAACTTACAATCCTTCATACTGTATAGGGTCAGAAAATAACAGATGGCATACTACGTGTTGTTAATTGTTTTCATTTATTTCATATATATGTATTTCATATATGTATTCATATATTTCATATTTCTTAAATAATTGAGATATAGAAATAAAACCCAATGGTCAGTTTCAGTTCATATCATTCGTTATTAAAAATACGATGGGGCATAGGATTCCGCCGAGGTTTCAACAGAAGTGGCTATTTATTTTGTCCATACCTTTATTTATTTTTTTCAAAGAAATTTTGTCTGTAACCAGATTTGCGTAATATGTTTGGCTCTGAGCACTATGAGACTTAACTACTAAGGTCATCATTCTCCTAGAACTTAGAACTACTTAAACCTAACTAACCTAAGGACGTCACACACATCCATGCCCGAGGCAGGATTCTAACCTGCGACCGTAGCGGTCGCGCGGTTCCAGACTGTAGAGCCTAGAACCGCTCGGCCACCTCGGCCGGCCGTAATATTTTTAAGTCCTCTTGTTGCTACATTTGAATCTGCTTTCTTCGACAAAATACATAAGAGTTTATAAATATTCATCTTAAAACATTTTAATGCTGTTGAAATTGCTGTAGAAGCATGTAACAGCATATTATTGAACTAGCAACTGAAGTCTGTAATTTCTTCACATATATTATTCCATACTCACAGCAATTCTCATGTCACCAGCTATTATGGCACTTAAATAATACATTATTTCATTGAAAAAATTTGTAGTCCCTTGAAAATTGCGTCAGATATGGAAAATTCACATATTAATCATCTGGCAAAATACTCTCGTCTTTGAGTGCTATCATTTGCCAAATCCGGTTTCCTTATCTGAAACTGTTTATGATATGTGAGGAATTATATGAATATGTCATTTTGGGTTTTTAGTTGGGCTCGAGTTCGAGACAAAGTACTTTACATATAATCCATTTTCTAGAGACTGGTGATAGGTAACAACAAACTTGCAGGTTTGAAGAATAATTCAGTATGTTAGCTACATTTCATAAGCAGCAATGTATGACCCAAATGCACCAAACGCAAATTCAAGCGATCTCTTTTTTTGTTTTGTTTTTAATGCAAACTTTCCGGAATTCTTGGAGTAGTTAACTTAAACCTGAAATATCACAGTAAATATGATAATTAATGAAATGACAGGCAGTTCATGATGAAGCTGATTAATTAATCTATGAACTGTGTAAGAATATTTTTTTTATCTGAATAGTTTCTTTAAAATCGTTTGCGAAAGGCTGTACATCGGCCAGCAGGCCCACGACGTTCTGTTTGGTCTCGAGGGCTAACTGGCATTGTCTGAGAATTCCCATGCTGTATGCTGTGACGCCAGACACCAAACAGGACTTCTGATTAGCCAGCGCAGGGAGCATTCAGGGAACCTCACATGGCCTCACAAGGAAAAAAGCACAGTAGTTATCACGGAAAAAATGCGCAGTTCCCTGCAGGGCAGCGAGCTTTCAGATGACACAGCCTGCAAGGGAGCTGTTGAGTGGGGCCGGCAAGCACGAGTAAGCTTGCAGCAAATCCTCCTCTGTGAGAGACAGTTTAACGGTAGACCATTGGATGGCATTGTTCTTCCAGGCACTAGATAAGAAAGGTGTGGTCGAAATTAACTATGCAGTGCACTCACTCCGTCTTCAGGCCACGAGTGGCCTACCGGGACCATCCGACCGCCGTGTCATCCTCAGAGAAGAATGCGGATAGGAGGGGCGTGTGGTCAGCACACCGCTCTCCCGGTCGTTATGATGGTATTCTTGACCGAGCTACTATTCGGTCGAGTAGCTGCTCTATTGGCATCACGAGGCTGAGTGCACCCCTAACTATGCAATGGTACAGAGATATTGGAATATTATGTATGTGAGTTAATAATCTGATTAAAAATTTATAGTTTAGCGTTAAGATGTTCGTAAGGACTTTAGTAGTCAATTTGAGCACAATTATGTGTGTAAGCGAATTATCTGAACTTCTAAGGGAGAAGCTTTGTCTGTAGGTCAAGTTTCAACCATGTACCCCTGGTAGCACATGGGAACCATGCCTTTGTTTAATGATTTTGAAACTAATTCTACTACTATTGCTTTGAGGAACAAGGGACCGAAATTCATGATGTTTTCGCGACTTAGGAAATTTAGGAAAATGTTCAAATGTATGTGAATGTCTAAGGGACCAAACTGTTGAAGTCATCGGTCTCTAGGCTTACACGCTACTTAAAGTAACTTATGCTAAGAGCAACACACACACACACACCCATGCCTGAGGGAGGACTCGAACCTCCGGTAGTAGGGGCTACACAATCCGTGACATGGCACCTCAAACCGTGCAGCCACTCCGCGCGGCGGAATATAGGAGATTATGTTTTCGTTTAGGTCTTATGTTCACATGAACAGCGTCAGATATCATCTTGTACGGTCTTAAACCACTAATAAGTTGTATTTTTTGCGTCCCTTTCTAGTTCTGTTTCTTGAATGCACGTACAAACGACTGTTTTTCTTCTGTGGACTAGGATTATATGTATCCCTATGTCTATTCTGCAACGATTATGCACAACTAAGAGGTGTAAACTCCAATTGTTACTGAAAAATTTAATTCCACGAGGGGAGCAGTTGAACTTATGCTAATATCTATGCTTTGTCTTTGACGTTGCCCACTCTTTTATTGTTTAATAAATCCCCTGTGGAAGTCTACATCTACTGTTTTCACGATGCCAAACCCAAATCTCCCTAAAACTTACTGATTCTACCCATTATGTGTTCCTTGAAATAGTTTCAGCTCGGCGGATACTGGTCAGCCAAGGTCAAAAGCAAATAATTTCGCATTACCTCTTGTCTATATGAAGTTACATTGTCATCTTTAAATTCTTTAAACATTTATCTCATGGGGTATCCTATTACGATATAAGTGAACTGGCATTTAGGCCATTGCAATCAACCTGTTTGAAAAAACCTGGTCCTCCTAAAATACCTCTTATTATCAGAGTTCACAAATAGAATCAATCAGATCAACGCAGGAAAATTTTACAGTGTTTACATTTTTTCATAAATTTTGCGATGTGGTCTATACGTATACTAAAAAGAGTCAGTGACATACTGCGTCCTTGTCGTCCTTCACGTGTCGTTTTTAATTTGATATAATTCCTCCTTTCTGTATTGAGAACTAGTATGTAATTCTGCAAAGTATTTTTGAAATTTGATTCTCTGGCATTTATGGCGTCCAAAAGTTTAGCTCCGTACAATTGACTGAAGACCTTCTTAAAAATCTAAAAGTGCGGTATGTGTTTCTAAATGTACTTTCGGCATTTTTCTATTACTTATTTAAGATTAAATATGTTATCTGCAAAGTAGTGACCTTTCCTGAAATGAGCTTAGTCTTCACCTCATATTATCTCTTATATCGTCTGTACTCTGTTGTTTATTATACTTGAATACATTTTTACGCCAATTTTAGCAAATATGTGCCACGATACTTTTCACTTTTTTGTCAATCGTTATGTATAAAAAGAGAAACGGTCTCAACAATTTGCCACGTACGTGGAATAAGTTACCATATTTGCTCCAACATTCTTTCATCCTGGGATGTTCACATCATCTGCTCCACAAATTTCTTTCTTTGTAGACTGCTTAATTGTTTTTCAAATCTGCTAGCGTTATCGGCTCTTTAATATCACGGCTTGTTCCCATTTCTGTATCATCTTCAATTACACCTTTATTTCAGAATAAATTCTCTTAGTACTCTCTACGGTTCTTATCTTATTTAGTATTCAGTTTGGCTATATCTCTCTCCGAAGAATCAAGAGTTGTTTATATTTTATATACCATGTTTTGTTCAGTACGTACATCATGTTTCACATTATTTACATATTTATTCCAAGACTGTTAGTACAGTATCCTTACTAGACGTTTAATGTTGCAGGAAAGTATGGTGAGAAGTAGTGTGTGTTACTGTTTTTGATATGTGTATTCTAAAGGCGGTTAACTTATATATGTTAGCATTTTCTTTGTAACCATATAAAACATAATTTCCAAGTCGCACTCATACACTACCAGAAAGTTTTCTGATAATTTTTTTTTATCGATTTGTTTGTTTGTCCTGGAATGATTAGGAGCATGACGCGCTGTCTTACAGCTAAAACATTCTTCATACACCTAAGATGAAATCCAACACTTAGTAACTATTATTCTTCATTTTGATCTACAGGAGGGGATATGATCGTACGAGAAAGACTGAATAATCGAAGTGTGGCGTATGGATGTGATAAGGCAGGAAAGGTAAATCAAAAAGTTACTGAGCCGAAATGGGATACGCTGTGAATAGTGAGGTATGGCAAACAGTAATTACTGCCAACAATTCATTGATGGGATTATTCTCATGAGAATCGACACCAAACAAATGCCAATAACAACAGTTCGGGTGTAAATGGCTCCCTCAGAAGATGAATGTAAAAAGATACAGAAACTATATAAGGATACTGAAATATATGAAAATCTAATAATGATGGGGGAAGAAAAATAAGAAAGGGTCTGGTAGTGGAAATGAGAGAACTAATAGAGTCCTGCAATAAATTCCAACTAGTAACAGCGAACACTCTGTCCAAGGATCACAAGGGAAGGTGGTATACTTGGAAAAGGCCCAGAAACACGGGAGGATTCCATTTGGGTTACATCATGGTCAGACAGAGATTCCAAAATCAGATATCAAATTGTTAGGGATACTCAGGAATAGGCCTGTGTTCTCACTTGTCGGTGAATAGTGTTTTCTGAAATACACTGACGAAAAAAAAAATCGTGACACTAAGAGGGAATTGTCTGACATAAACGAAAGTTGATTGGCATGTTTCCACATTTGAAAGATGATGTCTATTCAATGTTCGCGCCAGTAGCATAAAATCGGCCCCATTATCGCCACTATAAGGACACAAATCAAGTTTGCTTTAAATACAAGCTGTAACGGTCGTGAGAATTAGTTAGTTTGGAGACCAGTGATTCACCTGTTGTGTTGGAATTCATTAGTAGCATGCCGGGGAGTGTTTTACAGCAGGATAATGTTGCCCACATACCGCTGTAGTTACCCAGCATACTCTATAGAGTGTTGACATGCTGCCTTGGGCCGCTCGATCACCAGATGTGTCTCCAATCGAGCACTTTTGGGACATCAGACGATAACTCCAGCATAATCCACAAACAGCATTAGCTGTCGCTGTATTGACCAACCGAGTGCAAAAGACAAGGAACCCAGAAACTGACATCCAGTACCTCTACAACACAATGCATGCACGTCTGCATGCTTGCAATCAACAGTCTGGCGATGACAGTAGATACTAAAGTATCAGCATTTCACATTTGCAATGGCTATCCCGCTCTTACAGTAAGCCGTGAACTTGCAATGTCACTTAAATATGTTGTAAGGTGGCAGAGTAAATGAAGGTCAGATTTGCACCTTACATGAGAGCTTTATATATCACAATGGCAAGGTAAATATGGCATCCAACTTAATTCAGTGGTAATGAGCAAATTTGCCTAGCATTATGTAATGCAAAAAGTGATGAAATTCAATCGATGGTAATTAACACACCATTCCTACAATGCATGTTTGAGCAGAAGGTGAAACAAGCAGTGAGAGGCGTTTTAGTTTGGAATTCAGAGGGACGACGCAGAGGCAAGGCCACGCTACAGGGGGATACCACGTAAACCACTTAAAGGGGTGTCCCAGGTGGAAAGTCAATGACCGACCAGGTGACTCAGATGGGGAGAGTGAGTATAACAGCCCATTTGAGGGAAGACAGGAAAGAAAGCTTTTAGAAAACTGCGTTTCGGAATTCCAAATGGATACAAAACAAGACCAGTGACGCATTTTCGATCACATGTCCAGCGAGTGGTACACACGTGTGAGAGTCAATGTATGCATTAAGGCGTCTGGACTGGGCACAAAACGTCCGATTGGCGGAAACGCGCTAGGAAGGAGAAAAGAGCCAAAGTAGGGTAGGGACCTTGCGATTGGTAGAGAGAGTTTCCAAAAAATAAGAGGAACGCTCCTATTGGTCGAAAAAAACCGTGACGTGAAGAACGAAAGAACCCAGGCAGGGAGACAGTTTGGCTATGAGTAAGACAAGACGGAAATTTTCGGGGACTCTTCTCTGAACTGGAACGCAGAATGGAGTGCACAACGCTATGTACGACACAGAGGAGTAATTTAGCTCCAACTGTGGGGAAACAAACCAGCTAATTAGTTTATTGCTCTTGCGAGAACTGAGAGGGCATTATAATATGCACGCTGCTCCAACCATGCAAGCGTATATCGCCACATTCTAAGACTGGGGATGAATACATGTTCTCTCGCATAACGAGAAACATAGGGAAAGTTTCTGCTAGAAAATTGAGCAAAGATGTAATTAGTTTTATAGGAATTTCAGCGGAAGAGAGTGGCCTAGCAGACGACAGCTCATCGCAGCTTAAGGTAAATACCGCGTGCAGAAGTGTAAACTTGTTGGTTCACCAGCTTGCATCCAGTGTAAACTCGAGCGACCTAGAGTAATCTTTTGCTCAATTTGTCACATAACTAAACATCCACCATCCACTTGATTGTCATCCTAAAAATAGTACCAAACGTTGAACCGGAATCGGACGATTTTCGTAGTACTGACCAACATCATACTGTAAGTGTCGAAACAATTTTGTAAAGAAACTTCTAGTTAAACTTTAAATTGTCATGTTTAGGAAAATTTAACCTTCTGAGAGTTAATATTTAATGTTTTTGTGTTTAGGATTATTTCACTTTTTGATGCTGATGAGATGCATTATCTTGACAACTGTTATTTGTTGTCACATTGAAAACTGTGTATTTTTGTGCTAATATTGCGACATTAAACATGTCATTTCAACTTACACAGTTTTCTTCAATCCTGGAATAAGTATACCACAAAATATTGTACCTTACAATGTTGCCTAGACAAATGTATTCCCCAAATTTCATTACTGTATATTAATTATTTTTGGTGCTGCGATTTTTTTCTATCACTGTATTTATGTGCTGCGGAGCACCAATTTTTCAAAAATATTAAGTCATTCATCGCTAGTTCTAACAGTCTGGAGCAGTGGATGTCAAACTTGCCGATAATGCGGACCTCCTGCTTATTTGGAAAGTGACCAGCGGACCGCCTTGGAATGTTGTCTGAAATTTCACATAGTATTAGAAAAGGTACTAATTAGAATTACCGCTGACAATAAAAGATCAAGAAAAATAATGAAATAAGTAATTTATTCTAAAGATACATGATTGTTGCCATGCGAACTAAACTTCAGTTGAAAATACAGTAATTTACAGTAAGACAGTAACACTACAGAAATATAGTAACAGAGAAATTACAGTACTACAGTACAGTAACTGAAAAACAATGTCTTATTTTTAAAGGAAATCCACTTGATAAATAACGTTCTCAGATGTATGATCACTGACGTGATCAATGATATTCCTTATGTTTTCCATAATCCACTGAAATCTGGAATACGTTTTGCCACCATGATTCTTAGGACCGATTCTACATTAAGACGGTTTCGCTTTAAGGTTTTAATACTGCAAAGAGCAGAGAAGGTCTGCTGACATAAGTAAGTGGTAGGGAAAGGCATTAAATGTTGCAATGCATTTTTCGACATGTCTTCATACTTACAGAGCACACGCAGACAGAAACTACAAAGTTAATTTTACCTGAAAACTTTTTTTCATGAAGAATTGCAGGATAGTTCCAATAGCTGTTCTTGTTCTGTATCAGAGAGAGTCATAACTTGTATGTCATGCATAGCAGGTAGACGGGGGCACGAGCGCAATTTTGATATCAAATTTATATGCAAATTATTTAAATTCATCAATTAATTACATCTACATCTACATGGATACTCTGTAAATCACATTTAAGTGCCTGGCAGAGGGTTCATCGAACCACCTTCACAATACTCTATTATTCCAATCTTGTATAGCGCGCGGAAAGAACGAAGACCTATATCTTTCCGTACGAGCTCTGATTTCCCTTATTTTATCGTAGTGATCGTTCCGCCCTATATAGGTCAGTGTCAACAAAATATTTCCGCATTCGGTGGAGAAAGTTGGTGATTGGAATTTCGTGAGAAGATTCCGTCGCTACGAAAAACGCCTTTCTTTTAATGATGTCCAGCCCAACTCCTGTATCATTTCTGTTACAGTCTCTCCCATATTTCGCGATATTACAAAACGTGCTGCCTTTTTTTGAACTTTTTCGATGTACTCCGTCAGTCCTATCTGGTAAGGATCCCACACCGCGCAGCAGTATTCTAAAAGAGGACGGACAAGCGTAGTGTAGGCAGTCTCCTTAGTAGGTCTGTTATATTTTCTAAGTGTCCTGCCAATAAAACGCAGCCTTTGGTTAGCCTTCCCCACAACATTTTCTGTGTGTTCTTTCCAATTTAAGTTGTTCGTAATTGTAATGTTTTTAGCACTGATGTGGATGAGCTCACACTTTTCGTTATTTACGATCAACTGCCAGTTTTCCACCATTCCGATATTTCTTCTAAATCGTTTTGCAATTTGTTTTGATCTATTAGTCGATAAACGACAGCGTCACCTGCAAACGACCGAATACGGCTACTCAGATTGTCTCCCAAATCGTTTTTATAGATAAGGAACAGCAAAGGGCGTATAACACTACCTTGGGGAACGCCTGAAATCACTTCTGTTTTACTCGATGACTTTCCGTCAATTACTACGAACTGTTACCTCTCTGACAGGAAATCGCAAATCCAGTCACATAACTGAGACGATATTCCATAAGCACGCAATTTTACTACGAGCCGCTTGGGTGGTACAGAGTCAAAAGCCTTCCGGAACTCCAGGAATACGGAATCGATCTGAAATCCCTTGTCAGTAACACTCAACACTTCATGTGAATAAAGAGCTAGTTGTGTTTCACAGGAACGATGTTTTCTAAACCCATGTTGACTGTGTGTCTATAGACCGTTTCCTTCGAGGTAATTCATAATGTTCGAACACAATATATGTTCTGAAATCCTGCTGCATATCGACGTTAACGATATGGGCCTGTAATTTAGTGGATTACTCCCACTAAGTTTCTTGAATATTGGTGTGACCTGTGAAACTTTCCAGCCTTTGGGTACGGTTCTTTCGTCGAGCGAACGGTTGTATATGATTGTTAAGTATGGAGCTAATGCAGCAGCATACTCCTCCCCCTCCTCCACCCCATCCCCCATGAAGTCATGTGTTTTGCTCAGCCTGCACGTGGGTCCCCGCACTCTACGCCCTGCCCAACCCCTTCTCCTTTTGGCGGAAATTTCGAATTTTTGTTGTGCAATTCAATTGTCAATTCAGAGGACGTGATATTAACGGAAATTGTTGATGGAAATTATTTATAAAACAGGAATAGGTGGTAGAAATTGGAAAAAAAATCAGAGGACGGTAAATCGGTGAATTATGCTCTGAGAGGTACATAATTTGCATTTTGTAGGACAGGATACTCTTGTTTAACTTCTGATTACTTCATCGTTTCATGTACTGTGATTGCAAAGCCGATTAGTATCCCAAGGTTCATCCGTTCCCACCTTTTGCACCATGCAGCCTTGCATGAGTTTGGGACAGAGGAGGACAGAGTCGGTCCCCATTCATGACGGCTGCTGCAGCTCCTTCGCCCAACGGGACCCGACCAGACATGCCTAGCGCTGCCTCCTGGTCTGCTCAGGTGGCTTGAGATGAAAGGACGCTGCGCAACGCGCATTTGTAACTATCCGTAGGTGTTAGATGACACAACCTGTAGCACGTTAGGTGCTTGGCTCGGTGTTTGGGCGATCTGCACGATGAATACCCCAAAGAGAGAGTGGGGGGGGGGGGGGGGGGAGAGGGGGAAGACAGCTGCTGGAAATCGGCAGATGACTGTATTGTACAACGCTGCTCTCAAGGTGTGCTTTGTTGGGCATCTGCCACAGACAATAGAATTGTTTTCGAAGGTTAGTGTCTCCCCCCACAGCTCTGTCCTAACTAAAACAACATATATTTCGAGGGATGCAGCTGGCACCGGGCGTGCCAGACTATCCATCTCTCACAGTATGAACAAAGGGTGTTTTTCTAAAGATAGCAAATGCATTCAAGTTTTCCAGCCACTAGGCAGAAGGGACCTCTACCTGTTGCACAGAATGTTTTTGTTCCCCACATCAACCACCCGCACCAAGCCTGCTTGAAGAAGAAAAAGGTGAGGTTACTGTCCTCACCTCACAGCTTTACCCTGACTAACAACAACATGTATTGCGTGGGATGCAGCTGACATCAGAGGTATTAAGCTATCTGTTTGCCTTAGAATGAACAAGAGTGTCTTTCTAAAGCTAGCAGTTACGTCCAGTTTTCCAGCCACTTGCCAGCAAACAAAGGATGTTTGTCTCAGAATTCTTTTTTGCTCCCTACAGATGCGATCTGATCCTCAAACACCTGCACCAATCCTGCTTGAAGAAAAAGCAAGGCAAGATATAACTTGCCCATATGGCATTCTGAGTTCCCATGGGTCCTCTGCAAAACAGCGGAGTCTGAAGGTATATAAAGCCCAATCCTCACCACAATCATCATCAGTCTTTGACAGTGCCTAGCTGTGTCAATGTGATTCATGCAATATGAAACAGTCAACCAGCAGTGATGCCAGCGGTAGCGACGGTGGGAAAAGGCAAAACTTGGGTCAATTGCCACGTAATGTGTTTATAAAAAAATTATAAATTCAAATTGCGATAGTTATAAAATTTTGTAGTGAAAGTATTCAATATTTTCGAGACTGTGATACAGTTTCGTAACAAGTGGCTATAAAAGTTCCTCTTTTACTTGCTATTGCAGCATTCACTCCAGATGTGTCGGCAGAACTAGAACGACAGCTGGAAGCTGAAAGTCGCTAGCAAGCCGAAAAGGTTGTGCTACCATCATGCAAGTACATCTCCAAATTCTGTGTGGTGGTTGGCATGACCGTGAAACAGCTCTTTTGTTTTCAGAAGGTAATAAGTGTTCATGAAATTTTTGATCTCGCTGATGCAAAATTAGAGAAGCAGGTGATAGACACCGTCGGCCGGTGGAGGTCTAAATGAAGCAAGAACGAAAGTACATTTGTAATACAAAGCCGTTAACTCTTTTTAATCGTATACAGTTGTGTGAAGTACACTACTGGTCATTAAAATAGCTACACCAAGAATAAATGCAGATGATAAACGGGTATTAATTGGACAAATATATTATACTACAACTGACATGTGATTACATTTTCACGCAATTTGGGTGCATAGATCCTGAGAAATCAGTACCCAGAACAACCACCTCTGGCCGTAATAACGGCCTTGATACGTCTGGGCATTGAGTGAAACAGAGCTTGGATGGCGTGTACAGGTACAGCTGCCCATGCAGCTTCAACACGATACCACAGTTCATCAAGAGCAGTGACTGGCGTACTGTAACGAGCCAGTTGCTCGGCCACCATTGACCAGACGTTATGAATTGGCAAGAGATCTGGAGAATGTGCTGGCCAGGGCAGCAGTCGAACATTTTCTGTATCCAAAGAGGCCCCTACAGGACCTGCAACATGCGGTCGTGCATTATCCTGCTGAACTGTAGGGTTTCGCAGGGATCGAATGAAGGGTAGAGCCACCGGTTGTAACGCATCTGAAATGTAACGTCCACTGTTCAAAGTGCCGTCAATGCGAACAAGAGGTGACCGAGACGTGTAACCAATGGCACCCCATACCATCACGCCGGGTGATACGCCAGTATGGCGATGACGATTACACGCTCCAATGTGCATTGTCGCACGATGTCGCCAAACACGGATGCGACTATCATGAAGTTGTAACCAGAACCGGGATTCATCCGAAAAAATGACGTTTTGCCATTCGTACAGCCAGGCTGCTGCAAACATCGTCGAACTGTTCGTGCAGATGGTTGTTGTCTTGCAAACGCCCCCATCTGTTGACCGAGGGATCGGGACGTGGCTGCACGATCCGTTACAGCCATGCGCATAAGATGCCTGTCATGTCGACTGCTAGTGATACGAGGCCGTTGGGATCCAGCACGGCGTTCCGTATTACCCTTCTGAACCCACAGATTCCATATTCTCCTAATAGTCATTGGATCTCGAGCAATGCGAGCAGCAATGTCGCGATACGATAAACCGCAATCGCGATAGGCTACAAACCGACCTTCATCAAAGTCGGAAACGTGATGGTACGCATTTCTCCTCCTTACACGAGGAATCACAACAACGTTTCATCAGGCATCGCCGGTCAACTGCTGTTTGTGTATGAGAAATCGATTGGAAGCATTCCTCATGTCAGCACGTTGTAGGTGTCGCCACCGGCGCCAACCTTGTGTGAATGCTCTGAAAAACTAATCATTTGCATATCACAGCATCTTCTTCTTGTCGGTTAAATTTCACGTCTGTAGTACGTCATCTTCGTGGTGCAGCAATTTTAATGGCCAGTAGTGTATATATCATTCATTGTTGAAGATGTTGCTATAGATCAAGAGGAGGGTGAGATTCTAGTAAGAGAATTGATGATCAGCAGTCATCACTTCATGTGGTACGAACTTTTTATTTCTTTCTTTTTGTAGTCATGTATAATCAATATCTCGCTGTATGCAAATTCAGTAGAAATTTGTTGTTGTTTTGTTTCTTATAATCAATATGTTGTTGTAGATGACTTCCACTAGATGGATCGGTGGCTCCAAAAAACAACAATTTCAAAGAGTGTGAAATACTGGAGTGGAAGAGGAGAAGGAGATATTTGACTGGGTGGGAGAACAAGCAGAAAGATCGACAGAACTACTCAGTCCGGGGACCCAGAGAGTAAAAGGTGATTTTAATATGACCGTCATCGCTACAGAATATAATCTTTATTCTGGAATGCTGATTTACTTTATTGTTGTTATTTGTTTACAGCATATATTTACTCATAAAAATGTTGAGCATTGTACTTAATTTTTTCCATTATTAGTATGTTACACAGATCCCATCAATATCTCCATGGCAACAGCTTGTTGTGGAATGTGCACCTAGAGCATTAGTTGCGGGGTTACTTATATAACGCTCGCCTGATCGACGTGCAAGGTCGTGCAAAGCGTTGCCCATTTCAGCGCGAGAGGCGGCTTCGGCTGCTGCAGAGCCTGCCCCAGAACCACTGCGTACCCTCTGGCGTCCGTGGGTGGTTCCGTCAGACCAACGATCTCCCACCCCCAGACTTGTGACGTTGATGGCTCCGATATGCAGCAGCATCATCGAGCACCCTCTCCACAGCAGGGTGCTCCTGCAGGAGCTCGCCACCGCCACCTCCTCCTACTCTGGCTACGGCTGCTTGCCCTCGTCGGCAACGGAAGGTATGTGTGCCTCGGAGCATACCACTCGCCCCTGAAGGTGCGTCCTTCCCAGCGCCCTCATCCACCAGGTGGACGCAATCGTGTCCTAGTTGTAGTATTAACGATAATGAACCTATGGCTAGCGTTAGTCCTCTATCCCGTCCTTACAGTGAAGGACATCAGATTAGCGGCGTCATGAGCCCTACAGAATACTTAGCAGTTGCTAGGGCCTTTGAGGGGTTATCTCAGTTAGTTAGTTAGTTAGTTACGTGTTCCATCGATCGATAGCACAGAAAACCGTTATGATGTGGAACGTGTCAAGTGCACAAGAAATGCGCACAGGAAACAAGGTTTTTCTTTCTTTCTTCTTCTTTTTTGTTTAAATTACAGTGTCATACCTAAATATTTCTATTATCTATCCCATTCCCTTAAATGGCACAAAATGCATATATTATATCTCCAGAGTTATTTACTCATATTCAAGAATTCATCTATGGTATAGAAGGAGTTGTCAAGGAGGTATGATTTCAATTTGTTTTTTAAACTATTACTGCTGTCTGTCAGACATTTTATTTCATCGGGTAATTTATCAAAAGGTTTTATAGCAGCATATTTTACTCCTTTCTGTGCCAAAGACAGGTTAAGTGAAGGATAGTGTAGGTCTTTCTTTTTTCTGGTATTGTAATCATGAATGTCGCCGTTGATTTTCAACTGGTCCATGTTGTTGAGAAAAAATTTCATTACTGAGTAAATGTACTGTGAAGCAGTTGTAAGAATTCCTAACCTTTTAAACAGATGCCTACAAGATGTGTGACCATGAACCCACACATTATTCTAACTACTTTCTTTTGAGCAGTGAATACCTTTTG
Source organism: Schistocerca piceifrons (assembly GCF_021461385.2). NCBI lineage: Eukaryota > Metazoa > Arthropoda > Insecta > Orthoptera > Acrididae > Schistocerca > Schistocerca piceifrons. The sequence goes on from NC_060144.1 coordinate 119,550,390, forward strand.
CCTAACTGTTGAGTTGCCCCAGAATATTATTCCGTATGACATCAGAAAGTGAGAATATGCAAAGTATGTTAGCTTGCTAATTTCTACATCCTCAAAATTGGCAATTATTCTGACTGCAAAAGTTGCTGAACCTAGTCGCTTTAGGAGATTCAAAATATTAATTTTCCAATTAAGATTTTCATCTATATGTACACCCAGAAACTTAGTATGCACTACCCTGGCTACTGATTAGTTTTGATGTGTTATGTTTATTGAAGAAATTATACTTTTTGCAGCAGAAAATTGGATGTACTATGTTTTTTCAAAGTCCAGAGCAAGCCCATTCGCAGAAAACGAATTAATAACTTTTCCAAAGACCTTATTTGTATCGTTTCCTATCGGACTTCCTTTTACTGGATTAATAATTATGCTTGTATCATCAGCAAACAGTTTCAGTTCAGCATCTTGTTTCACATAAGAAGGGAGGTCATTCGCATATATCAAGAATAGGAGGGGACCCATGATCGAACCTTGTGGATCACCTAATGTAATTTCACCCCAGTTAGATGAAGTGGCAAACTCCTTTGAATCACTTGAAGCATATAAAGAGACTTCTTGCTTCTTGTTCTGTAGAAATGAATTAAACCACTCATATGCTGTTCAGTTTATACAATAGAATTGTAATTTCTCCAACATAATGTCATGGTTCACATAATCAAATGTTTTGGATAAGTCACACAATATTCCTACTGGTGACATTTTACTATTCAAAGACTATTATGTTGACGCTGGAATTGTATATTGCCGTCTCAGTGGAACAGAATTTCTGAATTTACTAGAATTGAGAATTTACTAGAACTGAGAATCCAGCTGGGGAGCATTGTGGCCCAGTTAGGTTTCTAGAAGCATGCCTTCTAGTGCTGAAGGCAGAGTTCCTCAAACCCCTAGATAATCTGAGATATAATGCCATTAAATGCAATGCAGTACTCTTCTGCGAGTTGACTCACTCTCCTGAAAAGCAGGATGCTGCTGAGCAGAAAACCTTACACTACATCTAGGGTGATAATAGTGTTATAACTCGGAGTACATCAATCGCCGAGTGGTATCGTGAATCCAAATTGGGTGCTGTACTGGCCCAGTTTTCCGAGATGGAAGTAAGAGGGTCAGCTAAAGCACTCAGCCAAGTAACACCCCGTGACCTCTATATGCATGTCTTTCATCTGTTGAATGGAGTGTCGAGTTAAACTCCATGAGGATATTAAGAACAACCAGCCTTATATGAACGTTCAAAATTAAAAGGATAATGCTTGTTTTTTTATGGTCAATCCTGGCTTGTGAAAGAAATTACCAGCAAACATTTCGATACAGTATAGGTCTTAACATTCGTGGATGATGGTATCGAAGTCCCTGTAAAGGTTCAGAACATACCAAAATTTGAGGCACAAAATCTCAGATTGTCAGTTCACTTTTATGGCCTGAAGAAGAAGCAGAAAACCAAGTCAGATGAGCGGACAAGCATACTGTAGTTGAACCTCTCCATTTTTCAAAATATGCAGGTGAGCGTGACCTTTATGTAAACACCCTGCTATTCTGTGGAGGTGATAGTCAGCGTTACGAATGGACCAAAGACGTGTCCCGCCTCCTTTACAGCCAAGTGTCGAAACGTAAAGATAAGAAACTCATTTGCTTCAGGTGTCTAAACACCTTTTCAGAAGAGAAGTATTTAAAATGGTATCTGGAGGATTGTGAATACAAGGAACTGGTAAGTGTTGTTATGCCTACATAAAATAACAAGTTTATTAAACTGAAGAATGCCTACCACTAGGAACGATGTCCGTTTGTTGTATACGTAGACTTTCAATGTCTCCTTGTCCCTATCAGTCATTGTGAAGGGAACCCCCTAGCATCACATACCACCTTCAAGCAAATGCATATCAAATTTCATGTTCACGTGATTCAGGTCTGAACCACTGTGGAATTTAATGTCAAGGATAATTCTGCAGTCTGGTTGCTCACTGATCTTGAAAACTTCCCATGGGATGTTGATAGGCTTCACAGCACCAACATCCTCATCAACGAATCGGAGGAGGATACAAAATTATACAATGATGTTATTAACTGTTATATTTGTGGGCTGCCATTAGACAGAAAAGCTGAAACTCTGCATGGAGATCATTGTCATCTTACGAGGAAGTTGTGTGGTGCAGCTCACAAAGCATGCAATTTTAAGTATCAGTTACCACGACACATATCCATTTCTTTCCATAATTTAAGTGGGTATGATGCTCATTTTCACGTTGAGAAATTGGTTAATTTCTGTTGGGAGAAAAATCAGGTCAGTGGCCTGCCTCACAGTGTTGATAAGTATATTTCATCCTTCAAACGAATGACGCCAAAAATTACGCTCCGCCACCTGGACATGCTACGTTTTATGCAGGTGCCACTACAGAATCTCGATGAAACCCAACCTCGTGATGACATCCAACTCTCCCGATCTCCATACACCGACGAGGAAAAGTTTCAGGTTGTGGCTACGAAAGGAGTTTTCCCTTATGACTGTCTGGATAGTAAGACGACACTCGACGAAACCAGCCAATCTGCATTTACCAGTACTCTCACAGGCGACGCCTTAACTAGTGCAGGTTAAGAGCGTGTCTGAATGTCTGGTGGGAATTGAGCATTCCCAATATGGGTGAATATGCAAGACTATACATGGACACCGACATCACTTGTTTCTGGATGTTTTTGAAAAATTCCAGAGTGTGTGCATGGCCACATACTCTCTGGACCTTGGCTTTTATTATGCGGTACCTGAGTTGTCTCCGGGTGCAACGCTCAAGAAAACGACACACACCATCGAACTTTTGACAGATGCTGATATGGTTCTTTTCTTTGAGAGCGGGATCTGTGGAGGACTCTGCCAGTGTGTCCATAGACACGCCTAGGCAAGTAATCCACGTGCGGGGTTCAACAAATCCCTCGATTCAAATTATATTCTATATTTGGATGTGAATAACTTTTACAGGCATAGCATGATGCAGCCACTACATCTATCTGCATCTACATGGTTACTCTGCAATTCACACTTAAGTGCTTGGCAGAGGGTTCACCGAACCATTTTCATACTACTTCTCTACCATTCCACTCTCGAATGGCGCGTGGCAAAAAGGAACACCCAAATCTTTCCGTTCGAACTCTGATTTCTCTTATTTTATTATTATAATCATTTCTCCATAAGTAGGTGGGTGTCAACAAAATATTTTCGCATTCAGAAGAGAAAGTTGGTGATTGAAATTTCGTAAATAGATCTTGCCGCAAAGAAAACCGCTTTTGTTTCAGTGACTGCCACCCCAACTCGCGTATCATATTAGTGACACTCTCAGCCCTACTGCAAAATAACACGAAACGAGCTGCCCTTCTTTGCGCTTTTTCGATGTCCTCCGTCAATCATACCTGGTAAGGATCCCACACCGCACAGCAATACTCCAGCAGAGGACGGACAAGTGTGATGTAGGCTGTCTCTTTCGTGGGTTTGTCTCATCTTCTACCACTACCGTTTGGTGGGTTTCAGTGGGTGCCCGAAAACGAATTAGAGGGATTAGGTGGAAAAATACTGGGTCTTGTGTCTAATGTAAGGTATGTGGTGGAGGCAACCTCATATATCCTGTTAGTTTGCATGAATTTTACATTTTCATAAACAGCCACAACACTGTTTTCACACATTCGTCTTCTTGAGCTAATGGACAGCAGGGCACCCAGAGAATACCAGGTCTTGAACAGATGCAAACTTGAAGATTCGCTGCAGCCATGTGAGATTCTCCTCGCCTTTGACGTAAACGATGGTCTCAGGATGATCAAATATTCGAAGTGACGTCATCATTTCTTCATAAGGTATACCAGGATCGTCCCAGTGAAGTCCATGAAAGAAACGTGTTAGCCAGTTTGCATTCCTCCGTGCCTTAGCACAATTGACGTTCTTGAAAGGTCTTGGTGATGCAGTTCTTGCTGAGAATATTATACCAGCATCTACGTATGCTATGAGTGCAACATCTTTAAATATGATTTCTCTGCACTCATCATCATAGAAACGTTGAATTACGTCAACGACGATCACACTGCAAGTTGTCACTGAGAAATGCTCTGGGCATGCCACAGCACTTGGTCATTTATATAGCACGCTGCACAACACCAGTAAGTGGGCAATAGTTAATCACACGGTCAAGTAGAACTGGAGCGTGCGTTGCAGTGTGTTCTGGGAAATTTGATGACGATTCAAGTTCGATTCGTGCATCTATTGGCCCAGATTGAAGTATCTTATTATGCTTAGAACAGTCTATTATGATGATTGGTGGCAGCTCCTTGAATTTCCATGGACTGAGTAGGTATCCTTCCTCCTCAACACCTTCAAGTGAGAAGCACGGGATCTTGCATACCTGTCAAATGCTAGAATGTGTACATTCTGATCCCACTGTAGCAGTAAATTGCTATACAGATACAATTCTGAATTCCAGTATACTCTGGCATTAGTTAATTACAGTTGTCAAATACGGTGGAATCATTTGCTAAATCCCCCCCCCCCCCCCCATCTATTGGTCTGAAAAGCAAGTATCATGAATCTCGGTGTTTCCAGTTGCACGGAGGTTTTAATAGCCCTTGTTTGTCAGCTCGCTGTCAGTAGCACGGAGTACTCGAAAACCTCCCATGAGCTGAAATTCAGTGGCAGATATGTACCATTATTGAGAACTTTTAAAAGGTTCAAACGCTCCTCGTCGGTCACGTTGATGAGTGGCATTTTTCATATAATTTTATTAATGATTGTATGATTCTCCTCCTGAATTCCTTGAATGTAGGAGTAGCTAACTCTTTCACCTCATACCAGAATAAGCTCCTGTTTAGCATTCATAATAATCTACATCTACATCCATACTCCGCAAGTCACTTGACGGTGTGTGGCGGAGGGTACCCTGAGTACCTCTATCGGTTCTCCCTTCTATTCCAGTCTCGTATTGTTCGTGGAAAGAAGGATTGTCGGCATGCTTCTGTGTGGGCTCTAATCTCTCTGATTTTATCCTCATGGTCTCTTCGCGAGATATACACAGGAGGGAGCAATATACTGCTTGACTCCTCGGTCAAGGTATGTTCTCGAAACTTTAACAAAAGCCCGTATCGAGCTACTGAGCGTCTCTCCTGCAGAGTCTTCCACTGCAGTTTATCTATCATCTCCGTAACGCTTTCGCGATTACTAAATGATCCTGTAACGAAGAGCGGTGCTCTCCGTTGGATCTTCTCTATATCTTCTATCAACCCTATCTGGTACGGATCCCACACTGCTGAGCAGTATTCAAGCAGTGGGCGAACAAGCGTACTGTAACCTACTTCCTTTGTTTTCGGATTGCATTTCCTTAGGATTCATCCAATGAATTTGTCTGGCATCTGCTTTACCGACGATCAACTTTATATGATCATTCCATTTTAAATCACTCCTAATGCGTACTCCGTGATAATTTATGGAATTAACTGCTTACAGTTGCTGACCTGCTATATTGTAGCTAAATGATAAAGGATCTTTCTTTCTATGTATTCGCAGCACATTACACTTGTCTACACTGAGATTCAATTGCCATTCCCTGCACCATGCGTCAATTCGCTGCAGATCCTCCTGCATTTCAGCACAATTTTCCATTGTTACAACCTCTCGATACACCACAGCATCATCTGCAAAAAGCCTCAGTGAACTTCCGATGTCATCCAGAAGATCATTTATGTATATTGTGAATAGCAACGGTCCTATGACACTACCCTGCTGCACACCTGAAATCACTCTTACTTCGGAAGACTTCTCTCCATTGAGAATGACATGCTGCGTTCTGTTATCTAGGAACTCTTCAATCCAATCACACAATTGGTCTGATAGTCCATATGCTCTTACTTTGTTCATTAAACGACTGTGGGGAACTGAATCGAACGCCTTGCGGAAGTCAAGAAACACGGCGTCTACCTGTGAACCCGTGTCTATGGCCCTCTGAGTCTCGTGGACGAATAGCGCGAGCTGGGTTTCACACGATCGTCTTTTTCGAAACCCATGCTGATTCCTACAGTGTAGATTTCTAGTCTCCAGAAAAGTCATTATACTCGAACATAATACGTGTTCCAAAATTGTACAACTGATCGACGTTAGAGATATAGGTCTATAGTTCTGCACATCTGTTCGACGTACCTTCTTGAAAACGGGGATGACCTGTGCCCTTTTCCAATCCTTTGGAACGCTACGCTCTTCTAGAGACCTACGGTACACCGTTGGAAGAAGGGGGGCAAGTTCCTTCGTGTACTCTGTGTAAAATCGAACTGGTATCCCATCAGGTCCAGCGGCCTTTCCTCTTTTGAGCGATTTTAATTGTTTCTCTATCCCTCTGTCGTCTATTTCGATATCTACCATTTTGTCATCGGTGCGACAATCTAGAGAAGGAACTAGAGTGCAGTCTTCCTCTGTGAAACAGCTTTGGAAAAAGACATTTAGTATTTCGGCCTTTAGTCTGTCATCCTCTGTTTCAGTACCATTTTGGTCACAAAGTGTCTGGACATTTTGTTTTGATCCACCTACTGCTTCGACATAAGACCAAAATTTCTTAGGATTTTCTGCCAAGTCAGTACATAGAACTTTACTTTCGAATTCATTGAACGCCTCTCGCATAGCCCTCCTCACACTACATTTCGCTTCGCGTAATTTTTGTTTGTCTGCAAGGCTTTGGGTACGTTTATGTTTGCTGTGAAGTTCCCTTTGCTTCCGCAGCAGTTTTCTAACTCGGTTGTTGTATCACGGTGGCTCTTTTCCATCTCTTACGATCTTGCTTCGCACATACTCATCTAACGCATATTGTACGACGGTTTTCAACTTTGCGCACCGCATGTCATCAGAGTACCCGATAAGCATTTTTTACTCTTCTGCTGTTCTGCCCACAGGCTCGTCTATGAACCATTCTGCATTTTCCAAACGATTAAAATCCGAGGGTGATGATGAGACGTATGTCTTAAGGGTGATGCTATGCCGACAATACGTTTACGATCAATCTCTACCCCATTAAGTTCATATCGTATTACATGGAACAGGAATGACAAAGCATTACATGTAACCTTTGATCCCTCTATATGACTACCATCCTTTTTCTTAAATGATCCGTCCAAATATATGAAACTCTTGAATGGAAGAGTTAAATCGTCTTGGTGCTAAATGACAATCCTAATTTCATCGTTCTTGTTAAATGTCGTTGAAGCATAAGGTTTATGTAAGAGGTATTCCTGTCGTATGATTCGCTCATCATATTCCACTGGGTGAGATATATTGAACGATGACATGATTGCGAGGCTTCAAGCCTACTGATTTAAGAAACTTATAATTCGCACATGTTATCACGTTGCAGTGCTGCTGTGAAGTGCTGTACTGTGCTGTTCTGTGCGCTGTGTGCGCTGGTTTTAAACCTTACGTCCATCTTGTCTTAGACGTAGTCGTACAATGATTTCCTCACCACCAAAGCCAATAATTTATTCCGATCCACAATACGCAGCTCCAGATAGTCCAGTGTCTAAACTGACACTGGGTGGTATGCAGCGTTGGTAGGAATCTCAACAATCTTATGCAGTGTTCTAACCGATGGGAAGAATTCATAAATTGAATGAACCAATCTATAGTTGAGATATGAATTCGTTGCAATGTTACACTCAACACGGTTTATATCCGTCTTCAAAACCTATCCCTTTGTGAAACCCAGTAGTGGGCCTCTTGAACTTTTCTGCTTAAAGTCAATCGATGCATTCACCGACTTTATTTCAGATTTAAGTGTACTGATGTTTGCAAGGAGCTCAATCGCTTTTCCAGACTGTTTTAAAATTTCGTTTAAATTGTTAGTATAGTATGCATCAAGTTCAATTTACACAATTTCGTTTTTACCATCTAAGGAGTGTGTCAGAACTCTCCATTACACTGAAAACAATATGTTCCACTTAACGCTGTTCTTTGCATTGTGTAAGTACTCAAATATCGACAGTAACAATCTGAGGGCGAAACTTGGGAGCGCGATTCTAAGCATTGTTGTGAGACGAGGTCTGTCTGCGAGAGTCAGTGTTGCCAATTTAGCGACTTTGTCGCTAGAAATGGCGACTTTTGCCTTCGTCTTACCGACCAAAAAAACTTTTTAGCGACAAAAATTATTTAGCGACTTATCTGGCGACTTTTGGAGTACTGACGACTTTTGAAGTACAAATCAAAATTATTTTTGGGCCAGTATTTTTATTAACAAAACTAATAAGATTTTAACTATAGAATGGGTACTTCACTGACTTTGTTCTAGATTTATTAAGTTAAATTAAGTTCTTAGCAGATCATGTAGCATTGTTCAGCATTTTGTAAACCTGAATGTGGGAATTGCCTACAGAATAAGAAAACCTTGACTATAGAAAATTCTATTTTGACTAAAGTTCAGTCTTGATCACACCATTTATGTTTCAATGATATAGGTAACCGGTTTCGGTTATTTTTACATAACCATCATCAGACCCACGGCTCCCTTAGGATGGTAGGCGGAGCAGCTGAGGAGAGCTCCGAAACCGGTTACCTATATCATTGAAACATAAATGGTGTGATCAAGACTGAACTTCAATCAAAATATAATAATCTATTGATCGCCGTATTCCAAAAATGTTAAAAAAATAGAACAATTCATTATTCATTACCCACTAGTCTGTTATCGTCGATAGCGTATCGATCTATAATTCTTCAACTTTCGAACTCCCTTTATTTTTCGAATTGACAAAAAACATACGTAATACTAAATATAATAAAATACGTTTCTGTCTAGCAACCTCTAATTTTTCGAAATGTTAACTCGCAGTCAAATTATTACCACATGCACAGTGGTAAAGCAAGAACAATTCGGTGGGGGTACCTCAGACATTATTACGTTTTAAACAATGAACAATGGGACTGATATCGAGTTATCGAGTGAGTAGATTGTTTCATGACCTCTGGTTCACCTGAGTTTTAATGTATTTTCAGTGATTATAAATTGGTGAAACTTACGTTGTGGTGGCTTACATAATGGATTTACCGCAGAAGAAGAAGCAGCACGCTCAAAAATATCGGGATGCGTGGGAAGCAGAACCTGAATTCAATGGGTGGCGGAAACCAGTCGTTGGAGACTTATCCAAGACAAGATGTCAAGTATGTGCAAGAGAGTTTTACGCTAAATTGTGTGATATTAGAAAGCATTCGAAAACTATTAAGCATAAACAAAAAATTGATTAAAAAAAAACACAAACCACCTTATCTGTGAAAATTGTTCCGAAAACTATATTTAGAATAGCAAGCAGAGCGGAAGGCACCCTTTCTTTATTTATTGCTGAACATTGTTCTATTTTAGCTGTAGATCATTTAGGAATACTGTGAAAGAAGGTGTTTTCCGGTGTTGAGGGCGCTAAAAACATGCAATTACATCGTAAAAAGTGCACTAACATTATAACTGAAGGTTTGGCTCCATATTTTACACAATCATTGGTTGAAGATATAGGTAACCAAAAATACAGTGTACTAATAGATGAATCCACAGATGTATCAATATCTAAAATGTTAGGTATCGTTATACAGTACTATAATGTAAACAACCAAACCATTAGATCAGCATTTCTCAAACTCGCTGTAGTAGATCAGCATTTCTCAAACTCGCTGTAGTAGATCAGCATTTCTCAAACTCGCTGTAGTAGAAATCTGCAAGAAATCTGGCTGCTGTTCTTGTGAATTCTTTGAAAGATCTCAAACTTCCAATCGCTAATATGGTAGGAATTGGCACAGATAATGCTTCTGCAATGGTTCGAATAAACAATGGGCTTTTCGAACAACTCAAGAGAGAATACGGTTTGAAGCATTTCGTATTGATCCGCTGCATTTGTTACTCTCTTCAGCTTGCAGCTTCGCACGCCTCAGTGAATACCATACCTAGAAACATAGAGTTTCTTGTACGTGAAACCTACAATTGGTTCTCCATTGCACTCAAAAGACAGGAGGAATATAAAAAGGTTCATGAGACAATAAATTGTGGAAAACAGCCACTAAAAACTTTGAAGGTCTGTGCAACACGTTGGCTTTCAATTGAACCAGCAATTCGAAGAATTCTGGAGCAGTGGTAAGAACTAAAGCTACATTTTTCACTTGCTATGGTTCAAGACAACTGTTACGCTGCCGATCTTTTGTACAAGATGTATTGTGACGACTCAAATCATCTTTACATGTTTTACCTTAAACATGCTTTAAAAGACGTACAAATAACAATAAAAGCTTTTGAAGGAGAAGACAATGACCCCACTAAATTACTAGATACACTTATATTTCTCATGCAGTCACTCGGACAAAACATAGTTTTTCCAACTGTTGATTTGTTGACAACACCAGTTCCAAGCGAATGTATGTACGCAAATCCCAACCTTGGCTTTATGTTTGAACAGAAATTGTCTGAGTCAAGTTTGTCTGAAGAAAATAAAGTTTATTTGAAGAAGAGATGCATTCAGTTTAGTCTGAAACTCATAAAAGAAATTCAACAAAGACTGCCAAGTAACGTTACGATCCTGAAAAAAAGTCAATGCTGAATGTTGAAGAAACACTTAAAGTGAATAAAAATAATGCTGTAGCGGATGTAGCCAAAGAATTGGGTTTTAGTGGCGATTTCATAGACGGTATGCTGCAAGAATGGCATAATATCAACTTCATTAGGTGGAATAACACTACTAACACTGTTCGATTTTGGAGTGAGGTTTTGCAGTATAAAAATGCCGCAGGGGAGAATCCTTTTTCTTCGATTTCACAGCTAGCAATAACTGTTCTATGCCTACCGCATTCAAATGCAGAAGTGGAAAGAATTTTCAGTTCTATGAACATTATAAAAACTAAACAACGTAACAGTTTTTCGTTAAAGACAATTAATGCTTTGATCATATTGAGAGACCAGCTGAAGAAACAAAATAAAGATTTTGCTTCATTTGATCATTGGAAGTAACTCTTTTGCGACAAAACCAGTAGAACTGCAACATCGCCTTCTGAGCGACGTTCAACCCTCTACATCAACTGCAGTTGTGTCAGAGCATGAAACAGAATAGTTATTCCATCTTCTAAGTGACGACGATGAATAGCTCACATTCCGGTATGTATATATTTTGTAACCTAATTTGAGTTCTTGCTTTCTTTTGTTACAAATATAGTTGTATATTTGTAGTATATTTGACTACTGTGATTGAAACAACAATTTATGTGTTGCGTCAATTATGATAACATGTTTAATTAAACGTTAGCGTATTTTATATGTATGTTGTTGCAAGCGATGCGTCATTTAATTAAGACAATATAGCAATTACGTATGAGACAATTTTTATTAATATTTTATTACGCCCCCCCTCCCCCCACTGGCTTATTGCACTATTCACAGCACGAAATTTTCAATGCACCCCTAGTAAAATCAGTTTTAGCGACTTTCTAGCGACTTTTGATATTCAATCTAACGACTCGGGTTTTTTAGAGTTGGCAACACTGGCGAGAGTGTCAGTCGACAGCTCGGAGTCAGAAGACGTGTCACGCTGCCCTCATGTCGGTGATGGCAGATCTCACCAGACTCAAGGCCTGATTTCAGTTATACAGCCAGGAGAGGTTCAGATGGCTTAAATACGCTTGAAGATGGAATTCAAGGTAAAATTGGCAAGCATAACGCAAAAGCAGTTGCAGGGTTTGGCTCGTGATTCTTAGCCCGAGTTTGTAATAATACCATGTTTTGCTTGCCAGTTAAAGAAGCTTCCTTATCCTCCAAATAATAACAATTATTCTCCACGTATAAATAATATGATTTACTTACTAAATGTTAATGTAACTGTGAAATTGAAATAATTTGTTAATATAGCACTCACAAGGGAACCTCCCCATCGCACCCCCCTCAGATTTACTTATAAGTTGGCACAGTGGATAGGCCTTGAAAAACTGAACACAGATCAGTCGATAAAACAGGAAGAAGTTGTGTGGAACTATGAAAAAAATAAGCAAAATATACAAACTGAGTAGTCCATGTACAAGATAGGCAACATCAAGGACACTGTGAGCTCAGGAGCTCCGCGGTCCCGTGGTTAGCGTGAGCACCTGCGGAACGAGAGGTCCGTGGTTCAGGTCTTCCCTCAAGTGAAAAGTTTAGTTTCTTTATTTTCGCAAACTTATGATCCGTCCGTTCGTTCATTGACGTCTCTGTTCACTGTAATAAGTTTAGTGTCTGTGTTTTGCCGCCGCACCGCAAAACCCCACGGAATACATCTCACGTATTTAATGCAATCGCGTCCAAAGTAGCGAACAGCCAACTGCCAGCCAGGGAACCTCGTTAGCAGGAATACTCTCTCTTCCGTGCGCTGTGTTTCGATGTTTGTTTAGGTGTAGCGTCCCCATACTATGGGGCCGCATCGTCCACACAGTCATTGAGTTGCAATGACTGTGTGCACGATGCGGACTATTCTACACCTTATTTTAGATCTATATGACGATGCTATGCTGATTATATTTATATGTTTTGACGATGCCATTATGGCCTTATCACTTTAGGACATGGTGTAAAAAAGATCCGGGGATGGTTATTACGGACTGAAACCGGTCATCGTCTAAAGAGTTCATATTGTGATCAAAGACTGAAATAAAAACATTTAACTGGTTTTTTCTTTATGTTAAATCCAGTACAGAAAATAAAGCCTTCTTGTAAGCACAGAATTCAGGATGTATTCTCTCAAACAACTTGGCAGTACATTAGTTTTCCATGGCACTATATTAACCCATTGTTCGAAGTCTATTCATGCACACTGTTCATACTTAGATACTCTGCAATGTCTTTAGACACGGCTTTAAGACAAGGATACCAAGTGTTCAGTCTTTCCAACACAATGGATAGCACCAGCTGTAGACTGAAAATTTTTTTACGGTGGAGTGCTGTAGATAAATGGATGTCTTATCTGATTTCTCATGGAGTGCCGAGTCATTGTACACTGTTGTAATAGATAGAGTTAGAGCAGCACAATAAATGTCTGGAGGAGGACGGCTCGCGTGATACTCGACGGTCAACTGCTGCTTGATGTTGGTTCTGGAACAACACAGTTCATCCCAATCCTCTCTGTAAACCGCACTTTAGCACTTTTGGCTTCATTCTAGATCTCTGTCGCAGCACACCAGTCTATGTCTGTGGTTGCTTCTATACCAATATATAATTATTACACACTATAATAAGTAAATATTATGCAATGAAGTGAACAGTAGTGGTGCACGGGGCTTAATTGGTATCTTCTCATCCACCACATCCTCACATTGTCCATGCAATATCACTGGAATATTCTGTGATGGCGCGGATGATGGGGTCCAGTACCGACCTGCGTCATACTGTTTAGGACTCCCGGTGCGCTTCACCCAGTGAGGGGCTTGCTGGGCGTCTTCAACCGACAATAACAGCTCATAGTCCTGCTCCATCAAACTGACCAGGGGCGCAACAGGAACCCAGGATGCCGCCACTGTTGCGGGTCCCGACGGGCTGGGACACGTCGCTGTTGCAGACCCCAGCAGGCTGGACGGCGTCGCATCTACATCTACATCTACATATCTATATACATACTCCGCAATCCACCATACAGTGCGTGGCGGAGTGTACCTCGTACCACAACTAGCACCTTCTCTCCCTGTTCCACTTCCAAACAGAACGAGGGAAAAATGACTGCCTATATGCCTCTGTGCGAGACCTAATCTCTCTTATGTTGTCTTTGTGGTCTTTCCGCGAAATGTAAGTTGGCGGCAGTAAAATTGTACTGCAGTCAGCCTTAAATGCTGGTTCTCTAAATTTCCTCAGTAGCGATTCACGAAAAGAACGCCTCCTTTCCTCTAGAGACTCCCACCCGAATTCCTGAAGCATTTCCGTAACACTCGTGTGGTGATCAAACCTACCAGTAACAAATCTAGCAGCGCGTCTCTGAATTGCTTCTATGTCCTCCCTCAATCCGACCTGATAGGGATCCCAAACGCTCGAGCAGTATTCAAGAATAGGTCGTATTCGTCTTTTATAAGCGGTCTCCTTTACATATGGACCACATCTTCCCAAAATTCTACCAATAAACCGAAGACGACTATCCGCCTTCCCCACAACTGCCATTATATGCTTGTCCCACTTCATATCGCTCTGCAACGTTACGCCCAAATATTTAATCGACGTGACTGTGTCAAGCGCTACACTACTAATGGAGTATTCAAACATTATGGGATTCTTTTTCCTATTCATCTGCATTAATTTACATTTATCTATATTTAGAGTTAGCTGCCATTCTTTACACCAATCACAAATCCTGTCCAAGTCATCTTGTATCCTCCTACAGTCACTCAACGACGACACCTTCCCGTACACCACAGTATCATCAGCAAACAGCTGCACAATGCTATCCACTCTATCCAAAAGATCATTTATGTAGATAGAAAACAACAGCGGACCTACCACACTTCCCTGGGGCACTACAGATGATACCCTTACCTCTTACGAACACTCACCATCGAGGACAACGTACTGGGTTCTATTACTTAAGAAGTCTTCGCGCCACTCACATAGTTGGGAACCAATCCCATGTGCTCGAACCTTAGTTAGGAGTCTGTAGTGGGGCACGGAGTCAAACGCTTTCCGGAAGTCAAGGAATGTGGCATCCGTCTGATACCCTTCATCCATGGTTCGCAAGATATCATGTGAAAAAAGGGCGAGTTGCGTTTCGCAGGAGCGATGCTTTCTACAGCCGTGCTGATGCATTGACAGCAACTTCGCTGTCTCAAGGAAATTGATTATATTCGAACTGAGAATATGTTCGAGAATCCTGCAACAAACCGACGTTAAGGATATTGGTCTGTAATTTTGAGGATCCGTCCTTCTACCCTTCTTATACACAGGCGTCACCTGCGCTTTTTTCCAGTCGCTCGGGACTTTACGTTGGGCAAGATATTTGCGGTAAATGCAAGCTAAGTAAGGAGCCAATGCAGTAGAATACTCTCTGTAAAACCGAACTGGATTCCCATCACGACCTGGCGATTTATTTATTTTCAACCCATTCAGCTGCTTCACAACCCCAGGGATGTCTATCACTATGTCCTCCATACGGGAATCTGTACGAGACTCTTCGGCGGTATGTTTGTACGATCCTCCTGCGTGAAAGATTTCTCAAATGTTAAATTTAAAATTTCAGTTTTCGTTTTGCTGTCTTCCGTTGCCAGGCAAGACTGATCAGCAAAGAAGAAAAACCGTTACACGCCTTGACAAAAGCACAAAGAGGTCATCTTCCTCACACGACAATAAGCGCAGACATTAAGTAGCGGGTACTTAGTCTTCTGCGGCTTCTTCCTATTCTGTTGCTGCTGCACCTGAGCTGCGCTGGACGATCTCGACTGGCGCTTCATACTGACTGACTGACTGCAAACTGACGCTGCAGAGCTGCTGGACGCATCTTATATCCCCGACGTGATCAGATTCTGCGTTCCTAATGGCTTTTGCCAATTTCTTGCGCCTCTGGTGGTATAACTGTATTAGGGAGGTGCACTTCCTTCCAGGAGGACCAGTGTTCAAGTCCCAGAAAGGGCACCGCCATTTTTAATTTCCCACCAGTTCCTGGGTGGGGATGGGATGGGACGTCAGCACAGCCCTAGACAATTAAATTCCTGCCAAAATTGGAAATTCCCACCATTTTTGAAATTCTGGTCAGTAGGTTAGGTGTGGGAGGGGGTAGGGTGGGGAGGGAGGACTGGACTGGGACCCACGTGTAGGCTGACGAAAGCACATGACTTCATCTAGGGTGGGACTGAACATGATTGGATGGGGTAAGTAATTGACCCAGTTAATTAGTTTGATATCAAAATTAATTTGATATCAACATTGCGCTCATGCCTCCATCTCCCTACTACTGCCACAGAGTTCTATAGTAGTCAAAGGATTCTCAGTCCAACAACTAACAGGTTGCGGGACAGGGAAATATTCTGGAAAACTTGCAGCTAATGCACTCAAATGTCCTACAATCGTTTTGTGGCACTTCAGTAGACAGTTTTCACCCTGCAGAATCAATTAAGTTTTTGATCACTGGAAATGATGAATAGATATTCTTTTGTGCTCGTACTGCCCACAGCTGCAGCTTCTTAATTGTAGCTTCAACTTTATTTTTAACCTGGAAGATATTTTATTCCTTGCAGGTCTATGTTAATGTCGTTGAGAAAGGAGAAAATATCCACCGAATAGACCGCTTTACACAACCAGTCAAAATCACACCATTTTTCACTTGAAAAAGAATGTTGCTTGTCCAGAAGAAACAAGCGCATTTGATCACGCAGCTCAGAGAAACGATATAAAACTTTACTTCTTGACAAGAAAAGCTAAGTGTGTTCACTGTCAATTTCTTCACTTAAAACTGTGAAAAGACGGAAATTTAGATAACATGATTTACTTCATCCAGAATGCATCTCCAACCCTCGGGCGTTTTTCTCGCTGCTAAAGCTTCTCTGTGTATGAAGCAACGAGTACACTTTACTTCTGATGGCCGTCTTCAAAAATCCAAAAGCACGTGCTTCGTCCGTACTGACAGCCGCACATTTATTCCACGTAATATTCTTGTATCATGAACCGATTAAGCGCACAAAACACTTCTTCTTCGAAGAGTATCCGTTCGGAACAAAAGCTCCTCATAAGTTGTCTCTTTACACTCAGTACGGCTGAAAACGAATACATCTGCTTTCCTGTTTATGTCTGTACTTTTATCAGGTGGTTGCGATCTATCTTCCAAGACAATTTTACATTAACCGCGCCGAATTTGAGTCAAGAGCTACTCGCAATGGTGGATCTAGGAACATGTCTTGGGAGGAGCTGCTCATCGTTTTTTTTAGAAATCCCAGAATTGGGGGAGGGGGGGGGGGGGCGCATGATGCTTATGAGCATAAGAATGACTAAGGTTTACTTTTTTAACTGAAATTGGTGGAAGTGGTGCCAGCTTTCCTCCACTTGAAGAAGAAATCCACGAAATTCCGAGGCTTTGTACCGTTAATGTACAACCGCTTTTGGATAAGTGCCCTAACGAAGAAGGAGTTTCTCCCACTTGAAGTAGTCCTATATAACGGTTGACAGGCTTCAGGGCAGAAGTTTAGTAAAAAAGGAAAACATTTAAATTTATAAACGTAGGAATGATATCTAACTGCTTTCTTTTCAGTTACTTAAAAAAACGCTTATCGCTTAAAATCTGTGAGTTCCATTTTACGAGGGTCACTCCAAAAGAAATGCACCCTATTTTTGTAAAAATACAGTTTTCATTCTGCATGTGTGAAAGTTTTACAGTTTGTAGATACATCCTTCCTGCTTGTTTTCAAACTTAGTTCAACCTGTTCCCGTGAGTGGCGCCGTCACAGCACGTCTTCAAGATGGCTGCTACACTTGACGTTCGCCAGAAGCAACGTGCTGTCATGGACTTCCTGTGCTGTGAAAACGAGACAGTGGGAAACATCCACAAGAGGTTGAAGAAGGTGCATGGAGATGATGCTGTCGATCGCAGTACAGAGTTAGTCGGTGGGCAGGCAGGTTACGTGATGAAAGTAGGCACGGCAATATTGAGGATTGTCCTCGCAGCGGCAGGCCTCGTGCTGCACACACTCCAGACAATGTGCAGAGAGTTAACGAATTGGTGACTGCTGACAGACGCATCACAATGAACGAACTGTCACGCTACTTTGGGATGGGGGAAGAAAGTGTTTTTGCAGAATACTGAAAGTGTTGGAGTTAAAAAAGGTTTGGACAAGGTGGCTCACAAAGAAACGAGAAACACGGTATGCAGCGAACTTTTGGAACAGTACGAGAATGGTGGAGATGAATTTCTTGGAAGAATTGTGACAGGTGATGAAACATGGTTCCATCATTTTTCACCAGAGACGAAGAGGCAATCAATGGAGTGGCATCATGCAAATTCACCCAAGAAAAAAAATTCAAAACCACACCTTCTGCTGGAAAAGTTATGGCTATGTAGTTTTTCGATTCCGAAGGACTCTTGCTTGTGGACATCATGCCAAGTGGAACCACCATAAATTCTGATGCATATGTGACAACACTGAAGAAACTTCAAGCTCGACTGAGTCGTGTTCGACCACATCGGCAAAAGCAGGATGTTTTGCTATTGCACGACAATGCACAGTCACATGTCAGTCAAAAAACCATGGAAGCGATCACAAAACTCAGATGGACAACACTGAAACACCCGCCTTACAGTCCTCACCTGGCTCCTGGTGACTATCATCTCTCTGGGAAACTGGAAGACTCTCTTCGTGGAACGAGGTTTGAAGATGATGACTCCCTTGTGCACGCTGCCAAACAGTGGCTCCAACAGGTTGGTCCAGAATTTTACCCTGCGGGTATACAGGCGCTGGCCCAAGATGGCGTAAGGCAGTTGAGAGGGATGGAAATTATGTGGAGTAATGAAAATATTGTTCCTAAAGGATGTATCTACACGCTGTAAAACTTTCAAACATGGAGAATAAAAGATAGATAAAAAAAATAGAGTGCATATCTTTTGGAGTGACCTTCGCATTACAACACGTTTCAAATTCGTCGCTGGCGTCCTGCCTAGGTGCCGCGGACTTCCAAGGGTCGGTGCACCCCACTTTGAGAAATACTGGTCTATAGTGTTCACTGCTCGTGGCTTGTTGGGCTATACTGCAATCGTGGAGAACTAATGACTGCTCGAGTTTACGTTCCACATTCTGTGGGGATACATTACCAATCTGGACACAGAGGGAAGTCGAAGCTAAAATGGCATGCGTATTGTAAAAGTACAAGAATCTAGTCGCCTGCTGGCAGTTTGCCAGAGTCGGGCGGCCGTCAGTGGGAGTGGCTGGTTACCTGCGGAACGTAGCGAAAGGTGCGGGCGGCGGAGTCCCGTGCAGGCGCAGGCGCCGGCTGTGAGGTGGCGAGGGCGGCGGCTGTCTGGTCTGGCGCCCTCAACAGGTGGCCATCCCACAGGGTCAAGGCCCTCGCTCTGGCGGAGGCGGCGGCTGTCGCGTGCTCGCGACTCGCTGGGCTGCGGGCGGCGGACACCTCCTGCACTGCCTGCCAATCACAAAGACACACGCTGTCAGCGCCAGATTCTTTCTGTAAAACAGACGTAGAATAATGACACGGCTGGAAGTACACGGTAATAGAAGCAAAGGCGTTCTGGTAGGTACAGGGGTCGGAAACTAGCCGATGATGACAGGATTGCGAATGTGCGCTGACGACTTCAGTTCGATATATTGTCAAGTTCTTACAAACCAGTAATCTCCCCCCCCCCCCCTCCCCGTCGTTAATTCATTAAGAATTTCACGCGGGACCTGCAAATTGTGCTTCTCGCTGTGGGGCAGCAGCCGTATTCAAACTCCGTACGCTACTACACTACTGGCCACTAAAATTCCTACACCACGAAGATGACGTGCTACAGACGCTAAATTTAACCGACAGGAAGAAGGTGCTGTGATACGCAAATGATTAGTTTTTCAGAGCATTCACACAAGGTCGGCGCCGGTGGCGACACCTATAACGTGCTGACATGAGGAAACGTTTCCAACCGATTTCTCGTACACAAACAGCAGTTGACCGGCGTTGCCTGGTGAAACGTTGTTGTGATGCCTCGTGGAAGGAGGAGAAATCCATACCATCACGTTTCCGACTTTGATAAAGGTCGGATTGTAGCCCATCGCGATTGCGGTTTATCGTATCGCGACATTGCTGCTCGCGTTAGTCGAGATCCAATGACTTAGCAGAATATGGAATCGGTGGGATCAGGAGGGTAATATGGAACGCCGTGCTGGATCCCAACGGCCTCGTATCACTAGCAGTCGAGATGACAGGCATCTTATCCGCATGGCTGTAGCGGATCGTGCAGCCACGTCTCGATCCCTGAGTCAACAGATGGGGACGTTTGCAAGACAACAACCATGTGCACAAACAGTTCGACGGCGTATGCAGCAGCATGGACTATCAGCTCCGAGAACATGGCTGCGGTTACACTTGACGCTGCATCACAGACAGGAGCGCCTGCGATGGCGTACTCAACGACGAACCTGGGTGCACGAATGGCAAAACGTCATTTTTTGGGATGAATCCAGGTTCTGTTTACAGCATCACGATGGTCGCATCCGTGTTTGGCGACATCGCGGTGAACGCACATTGGAAGCGTGTATTCGTCATCGCCATACTGGCGGATCACCCGGCGTGATGGTATGGGGTGCCATTGGTTACACGTCTCGGTCGCCTCTTGTTCGCATTGACGGGACTTTGAACAGTGGACGTTACATTTCAGATGCGTTACGACCCGTGGCTCTACCATTCATTCGATCCTTGCGAAACCCTACATTTCAGCAGGATAATGCACGACCGCATGTTGCAGGTCCTGTACGATCCTTTCTGGATACAGAAAATGATAGACTGTTGCCCTGGCCAGCACATTCTGCAGATCTCTCACCAATTGAAAACGTCTGGTCAATGGTGGCCGAGCAACTGGCTCGTCAGAATACGCCAGTCACTACTCTTGATGAACTGTGGTATCGTGTTGAAGCTGTATTGGCAGTTGTACCTGTACACGCCATCGAAGCTCTGTTTGACTCAATGCCCAGGCGTATCAAGCCCGCTATTACGGCAAGAGGTGGTTGTTCTGGGTACTGATTTCTCAGGATCTATGCACCCAAATTGCGTGAAAATATAATCACGTATCAGTTCTAGTATAATATATTTGTCCAATGAATATCCGTCTATAATTTGCATTTCTTCTTGGTGTAGCAATTTGCATGGCCAGTAGCGTACTTTAATATATTGACCTTTTATTTTTAAACAACAAAACATCACAGAAAACAATTGGAAATTAAGTAAATCAGAAATTATGTTATAACTTATTCGTTCAGAAATCTCCCTCGCTAAAGGCTCAAAGAAATTGTATTCGGAACTGTTCGTTGTGCCCATCTGTTACGTAATACATCACACTTTATTGTACTGGGTAGAGTCGCGCGTGAAGCACCCATGGTACAGGCCACCTTGAATATATTAAACAATCGATCATGCATGTATAAAAAAGTTTCATACGCCTGGTTACTTTCTAAGTGAGTTAATGTGTTAAATATTTGACGTTAAGTACGTAAAACCCTAATGGTTGATGACGCTAAATCCAAGTTATATTGGTTTTATAATCATTTATAGACTTGGAGAAAGCTTTTGACAATGTTGACTGGAAAACTCTCAAATTCTGAAGGTGGCAGGGGTAAAATACAGGGAGAGAATGGCTATTTACAATTTGTACAGAAACCAGATGGCAGTTATAAGAGTCGAGGGACATGAAAGGGAAGCAGTGGTTGGGAAGGGAGTGAGACAGGTCTGTAGCCTCTCCCTGATGTTATTCAATCTGTATATTGAGCAAGCAGTAAAGGAAACAAAAGAAAAATTCGGAGTAGGTATCAAAATCCATGGAGATGAAATAAAAACTTTGAGGTTCGCTGAAGACATTGTAATTATATCAGTGAGAGCAAAGCACTTGGAAGAACAGTTGAACGGAATTCACTGTGTCTTGAAAGGAAGATATAAGATGAACATCAACAAAAGCAAAACTAGGATAATGGAATGTAGTCGAATTAAGTGGGGTGATGCAGAGGGAATTAGATTAGGGAATGAGACGCTTAAAGTAGTAAAGGAGTTTTGCTATTTGGGGAGCAAAATAACTGATGATGTTCGAAGTAGAGAGGATATAAAATGTAGACTGGCAATGGCAAGAAAAGCGTTTCTGAAGAAGAGAAATTTGTTATAATCGAGTATAGATATAATTGTTAGGAACTCGTTTCTGAAAGTATTTGTGGAGTGTAGCCATGTATGGAAGTGAAACATGGACGATAAATGGTTTGGACAAGAAGAGAATAGAAGCTTTCGAAATGTGGTGCTACAGAAGAATGCTGAAGATTAGATGGGTAGATCACATAACTAATGAGGAGGAATTGAATAGAATTGGGGAGAAGAGGAGTTTGTGGCACAACGTGACTAGAAGAATGGATCGGTTAGTAGGACATGTTCTGAGGTATCAAGGGTTCACCAATTTAGTATTGGAGGGCAGCGTAGAGGGTAAAAAACGTAGAGGGAGGCCAAGCAGATTCAGAAGGATGTATGTTGCAGTAGGTACTGGGAGATGAAGCAGCTTGCACAGGATAGAGTAGCATGGAGAGCTGCATCAAACCAGTCTCAGGACTGAAGAACAAACACAACAACAACAAGTTTCCGATTATTCACCGATAGAGTAACGGAAAAATGAAAACCAGAACCGAAGTTTTACCTTGTGAACAACGATGGTTTAGTAAGCGATAACATGTCTTCCCATGGTTTTTGTGGGGTTGTAACCGAGAAAAAGCTTAGAAAAGTTTTGAAATTATGTTTAAATTTCCTGTGAATTTGCTAAGTGCTCCCATTGTTACCACAGGACGAGTGCAGTCTAGGCTATTCGCGCTCCGCGCACCTGTTATTCACGCATATCAAAGTTTAAGACGTCGTACACCCTGAACGACGTATTGCGCAGCGATATAGTTTTGCAGGTACATTCAGTGGTATATGTGGATATTGTGTCCAAAATATATGGAGAATAGAATTAGCAGCAAAGAAGTAATAAATTAAAACGTCGTGCCTGATGCTGACGTCTTAGTACCGGAAGAGCGAAAATGTAGTAAG
Source organism: Schistocerca piceifrons (assembly GCF_021461385.2). Lineage (NCBI taxonomy): Eukaryota > Metazoa > Arthropoda > Insecta > Orthoptera > Acrididae > Schistocerca > Schistocerca piceifrons. The sequence continues at coordinate 119,573,141 of NC_060144.1, forward strand.
CGATAAACTTTTTTCCTTTCATTAGTTTGTGCAGGATATTTGCTAAGAATTTCGGAAAGGTTTGAATTGTATGTGAAGTTTGTAGTGCTCTCATCCTCAAATACTGGATGTGCTATGAGTTACGCTACTTCGCGAAGTACACGCAGTTTTTATCTTTAATTTTCGGCTTATTTTGTCAACCGTTTAAAGTGGCATTATACCTCTTAATGAGTAGATTACCAGAACAGTGTGAAGTTTTAAATTCGGTCAGTAATAGTATCAAACACTGAAAGTCAATGTTTTTCCGCCGTGCTATACGCGTCTTGCAGCTGGTAACTGGTGACCGTTTTAACTGTTTACTGGTACACAGGGTGATTGCGTGATGATGTTACAAATTTTCAGGGATGATGGAGGAGAGTAAAAGTATCAGTTTGACGAGAGGACCCTGCTCTGGAAAGGACCGAGTCAAAAGTTATAAGCGAAAATCCTTGTGATACCGGTGACAGTGGAATATGTGTACCGGTACTGTTGCTGCTACGGTTGTAGGGTAGGCAACTTCTAGAGGTGGTAGTATGGACCATAACAAGAAAAGATGTTCAGTGCTCCTTTGACCACTTGTTTAGTAGAAGATAAGATGAACAAGTGCTCATAGCTCTTAAGGTATGCACTTTAGAGCCCTTATTTACTGGACCTTTTTTCTTCTTTTGGTTCATACTAACACCTACGGAAGCGTCTAGCCTACAACCTTGGCAACAACAGTACCCGTACACAGATCCCACTGTCACAGGAATCACAAGGATTTTCGCTTATAACTTTCGACTCAGTGCTTTTCGGATCAGGGTCCCTTACGTCATTGTGATACAGTTACCTTCTTCAATCATCCCTGAAAGTCTTAACACATTCATGAAATAACTGTGTAAATGCTTGAGATCTGAGGCTGGAAAATAAAATAAAGTATTTCACCTTCTTTATTTGTTTATCAAGTCAGGAAAAAGTATATATGTACATCTAAACATATATTATGCTAGCCATCTTATGGTCTGTAGCAGTGTGAGCCGCAACAAGCACTTATTTTATTTATTCGTATGGCTCAAACGCAGTTTAAAAATACAGTTATATAACACTAGTATGTGTATATAACAAGAATACGAGAGTACAAAAATACATATAAAACTAACTAAATCTCAATATCTATGTTCCTAATCCATATAAGAGCTGTGTCATCAGCTTTTATTAGGTCGCTCCAACTCCCTGATAGGAACGCAAGGGGGATCATCTCTAATCTGCTTGATTGTCTGGTTCGGAGCCCCACAGTCACAGAGACTCTTAGCACTCCATTTGTAAAGAGCGGCTGCGCATTGTCCATGCCCAGTGCGAGCTTCGTTCAGTTTGATCCATAGTTTCCTGTCGAGTTCTGTGTCAGCAGTATCGCAGTTATGTTTTCGGAATCACTCATGCTCTTCAAGATTATCAGAAGGTTGACAGTGCTATCGCACAAGTCTCACCCCAGTATAACTGGCATCTACCTGATCTGCTTGCCTCTGGAGAGAATGGATGATATACAATTTACTAAAAACAATCCGGTGCCGAAAAAGTGTAACTCTCGTCAACACCATGATAAAAACATAGATATTTTCGTGTTTGATTGTGAGGAAATGTGAGCAAGGAGAGGAAATTAAGTGATGGCCTACCACAGGGCTCCGTCTTAGCCCCCCTATTATTCAATCTACACACATTAAAAAAAGTTTTGCATCACCCCAGTTCCCAGAACACCTGAATATAGACGTTGACTGTGGATATTCTGTGGATATTGTATCACAGACACAGTCCCTTTGACTGTTCAGGGATGTCATTAACCCGCCCAAAGATATAAACAACCACGCATGAGCAGCGCCTATTAGACGGAGGGGGTTCGACAGCCGATCATTTCCAGTCATTCCACCAGTAGGAGGTACACGGCTCGTGTTGTCTGTAGTTCAACCATGCCTAGACGGTCAATACCGGGGTTCGATCGTTTCCGCATTGTTACTTTGTGCCTGGAAGGTCTCTTAATAAGGGAAGTATCCAGGCGTCTCGGATGAATCAAAGCGATGATGGTCGGACATGGAGGAGATAGAGAGAGACAGGAACTGTCGATGACATGCCTCGCACAGACTGCCCAAGGGCTACTACTGCAGCGGATGACCGCTACCGAAGGATTATGGCTCGGAGGAACCCTGGCAGCAGTGCCACCATGTTGAATAATGCTTTTCGTGCAGCCATAGGACGTCGCGTTACGATTCAAACTGTGCGCAATAGGCTGCATGATGTGCAACTTCACTCCCAATGTCCATGGCGAGGTCCATCTTTGCAACCACGTCACCATTCAGCGCGGTACAGATGGGCCCAACAACATGTCGAATGGACTGCTCAGGATTGCCATCACGTTCTCTTCATCGATGAGTGTCGCTTATGCCTTCAACAAGACAATCGCCGGGGACATGTCTGGAGGCAATCCGGTCAGGCTGAACGCCTTAGGCACACTTTCCAGCGAGTGAAGCAAGGTGGAGATTCAATGCTGTTTTGGGGTGGCATTATGTGGGGCTGACGTACGCCGCTGGTGGTCATGGAAGGCGCCGTAGCGGTTGTACGATACGTGAATGCCATCCTCCGACCGATAGTGCAACCATATCGGTAGCATATTGGCGAGGCATTCGTCTTCATGGACGACAATTCGCGCCTCCATCGTGCACATCTTGTGAATGACTTCCTTCAGGATAAAGACATTGCTCGACTAGAGTGGTCAGCACGTTTTCCAGACATGCATCCTATCGAATATGCCTGGGATAGATTGAAAAGTGCTGTTTATGGATGACGTGACCCACCATCAATCTGAGGGATTTATGCCGAATCGCCGTTGAGGAGCGGGACAATCTAGACCAACAATGCCTTGATGAACATGTCGATAGTATGGACGACGAATACAGGTATGCATCAAAGCAAGAGGCCGCGCTACTGGGCGTTAGAGGTACTGGTGTGTACAGCAATCTGGACCACCAGCTCTGAAGGTCTCGCTGTACGGTGGTACAACATGCAATGTGTGGTTTTCATTAGCAATAAAAAGGGCGGAAATGATTTGTTGATCTCTATTCCAATTTTCTGTACAGGTTCCGGAACGCTCGGAACGGAGGTGATGCAAAACTTTTTTTGATGTGTGTAAATATCTCCGACCTTCCCAATACCAGGTCAACAAAATTCTGCTACACCAACGATATCGCTCTTCCTTGTAGAAATAAGAATTTCCAACATGCGGAGACACTTCTCACGGAAGATCTAGCCGTTATGAGCTCCTATTTTAGAAAGTGGCGACTGAAACCCAGTACAAGTAAAACTGAAGTATGTACATTCCATCTGAACAACAAACAAGCTAACGCGGAGCCTAGCGAGAAACTTAACGGAAACACTCTTTGTCATAACAAATACCCTCAGTACCTTGGTGGCACCCTTTGACCGCGCCTTTTCATACAGAAAACGTTTTGAAAACAGTGCTGCCAAGAAAAAGACTCGAAACAATCGCTGTGTCATTGTAACAGGCACAGAGGCGAGCGAGTGTGCCTGGCTTAATCCAGCCCTCTTCTACCAGCGCACCGAGCGAGATGGCGCATTGGTTGTCACTCTGGACTCGCACTTGGGAGGGTGATGGTTCAAACCCGTGTACGACCATCCTGGTTTTCCGTGATTTCCCTAAATCGCTTCAGACAAATGCAGGGATAGTTCCTTTGAAATGGCGCGGCCGACTTCCTTCACAATCCTTCCCTAATTCGCTGGGACCGATGACCTCACTTTGTTCCCTTCCCCAGTAAATCAACCAACCAACTACCAGCGCCACGTCATCATAACGCGCCTGTGCTTAACAGACAAAGGATTGCTCCTTAAGGTAAGAGTGAATTTAAAACAACTTCTCCAAACATCATCAGCGTATGCTTCAGTATATTAATGTCAACATTGTTAAGGTCTCAGAAAGATCAAATGAATATTTTACACAAAATATCGAACTTAAGAAAAAATAAGTGGCTCTAAATAATAAGCCTAGAAAGACAAAAATTTGTCAGAATATGCAAATGTACGTCACAATTAAAACTTAGAAGTCTCAACTTGATCAGCGCAATATTTTGATCAAAATCGGCGTTCTTACGAAAATTTGAAGGCGATAAATATTAGACCCAGAGAGATGAAAATTCGTATGTAATCTCAGTTACATGTAAAAACCCTGTATCTGTGTCACCAATAAGCTACCTCTATTAGTTTTCAAGTTATTTACTAAAAACCAAATTTGGAACCGAAACCTTTTCATTCACGGTAGATTAAGTATCAATTGTATTTGTAATAAAATTTTCTAATTACAACACTCGGTTCCATTCAGGGAATAATACATCTGTACCAAGTTTCAAGACTGTATTGCAGATAATAATAACTATACAGAATCATAAAGACGCTGTTCAGATGTCATGTTCAACTGTCGCTTCCGTTCTAAAAATTCTGTCCGGCAGTCGAGCTAAAATTTTTTCAGTCACTAAATCAAACTTAACTCAGTTTACATAAAAATTAAGAAGATTTTAAATTGTTAAACGATAGAGATCTTAATTAATACATGCCCGAGAAAACGGGCCATTTAAATACTGCTACCTCTGCCTAAGGCGGCTGATAGCAGATGTCTCGTTTGGTGGTCCGCTGCGCCCATGTATAAATACAGTCAGAGAGGCAACTGCAGAAGACACTTCGCACCGAGGTGTCGGCGTCAGTCAAACGCCCGCATGCGCTGTGACTCGGATGAAATCAGAGCCGCTTAGCTACAAAAAGTGTTTTCGGTAAAAGTAAGAAGTGAACTCGCGAGGAGTGTGCACCGTCCTGGATTGCTTAGATTTCACGGAAGCAACTGTGCCGTCCGTAACGTTGACAAACCCGTGCGGCAAGTGGCGAGATTATTTTACACTTTTAAGGCGAGCAGTAAACTTTTGGTGATTAGAAGTAATGGCGATAGGCCACTTTACTTGGAACTTCCCGCAGATGTAGCCTCTGAACTGTTAATAGTGCTGTTTCCGAGAAGGCTATTAGTTAGAATTAAGAGTTATATTTTATGGATGTGCACTTTTACTGAATACATCAATCAGTAAAAATCTCAAAACTATTATTTATAACCATAGTTCCTGATCCAGCCGCTTAAGTAGCAAGTAGGGTCATTAGCTTCCAGTGAGCACAAAGAGTGATGTGGACTTGCAGGCTGGAAATTATTGTCAATATATTCTCCATTGCTTCCTGGCTGACCGCAAAAATAATTTTCCGGTTCTTGGAAACGGCGAAGGTAAGTGTAAAGCATGTACAGACAATTTGAGTGCCTATTATAACTAAACACACTGACCATTGGATTATTACCCGCCGCCCCACAAGTGGATACAGCAGTCACTTTCGGCCTTTAATATTCCAGGGTGAAATAGTGCGAGTCTTGGCAACCTTCCATAGGAAATGCTCGAATCTACACTGAAGAGCCAACCCGCGCGCCGCGCAGAGTGGCAGCGCGGTTTAAGGCGCCATATCACGGGTTGCGAGGTCCCTTCCACCGGAGGTTCGAGTCCCTCGGGCATGGGTGTGTGTGTGTTGTTCCTAGCATAAGTTAGTTTAAGTAGTGTGTAAGTCTAGGGACAGATGACCTCAGCAGTTTGGTCCCTTAGGAATTCACACACACGTTCTAGGGCCCACGCGAGCATGCAGAAGTGCCGCAACAGGACGTGGCATAGACTCGACTAATGTCTGAAGTAGTGCTGGAGGGAACTGTCACCATGCAGGGCTGACCATAAATCCATAAGAGTACGACGGGGTGACGATCTCTTCTGAACAACACATTGCAAGGCATCCCACATATGTTCAGTAATGTTCATGTCTGGAGAGTTTGGTGGCCAGCGGAGGTATTTAAACTCAGAAGAGTATTCCTCGAGCCACTCTGTAGCAATTATGGAAGCGTAGTGTGTCGCATTGTCCTGATGAAAATTCCCAAGTGCGTCGGAATGTACAGTGGGCATGGATGGATGTAGGTGATCAGACAGAATGCATACGTGTCACCTGTCAGAGTCGTATCTAGACGTATCTGTGGTCCCACATCACTCCAAATGCACACGTCTCACACCGTTACGGAGCATCCACCAGCCTGAACAGTCCCCGCTGTCATGCAGGTCCATGGAGTCATGATGTCTCCATAACCGTATACGTACATCCGATCGATACAATTTGAAGCGACTCGTCCAGCCAGGCAACATGTTTTCCGTCATCTACAGTCCATTGTCGGTGTTGACGGGCCCAAGAGAGGCTAAAAGCTTTGTGTCGTGTAGTCATCGAGGGTACACGTGTGGGCGTTCGGCTCCGAAAGTGCGCATTGATGATGTTTCGTTGAATGGTTCGCATGCTGACATTTGTTGATGTCCCAGCTTTGAAATCATCAGCCTGATGCTACCTGTAGCTCGACACATGCGAGCAGCACGTATTCTACTTTAAAATTGTGACTAAAGCTTTTTCGCTTAGTATTTATTTTATACGTGACGTGAAAGTACTGCTTAGTTTGTACTGTTAATCAGTTTAAACTGTATTTCTAAGCATTTACAGAAATAAAAAAGTTACCATGTCTGCTGTTGTCAAAACTTTGCCTGTGAGTTCATGTACTAAACACCGTTCATTTTAACATTCAGCCGTCTATATTTTAAATGTTAAGTAGCCTACTTATATTTACGGCTACCACACGACACTCTTGGTGTAATGTTCACCTGCCCGCACTTGCTAACGCGGGCGGCTCAGTCGGTTGCTGCCTGTGGCTTTATAGGTATGAGCAGCCCACAGTAGCTCGCTTTTCATGTATTATTTTTAAAATTTTTGTGACTAAAGCCTTTCAGGCTTGATATTTATTTTATACGTGACATGTAAGTACTGTCTCTTTCTTGTACTGTTAGTCGGTACTTACACTTTTATATAAAAAACTCATTTCCCGAAAATTTGTACTTATGTTACAGGCCACTTTAAATATTTAATTTCTGATGAAGGCACTGGTAGAAGTGTTGAAACCTGGTAAAAAAGACTATTTAGTTCAACTTTAATTCTCCAGGTCACCAGGAAACATCTTGATATGTCTGCGCAAGCAGAAGAAACTAACGATCAAAGACCGAAAACAATTTATTGGACTGTTCAATTAACCAAAACAAATTCTCCAAGTATAACACCAACACAAAATAGTGAACCGTCTTCGAATCACAACTACATACAAGAATAATATAGAAAACAACAGAAAGAAGTTCCTACTAGTCTCCGCCAGAGACTTCTCCGATATACCAAGCCTAACCCAGAAATCAGCGAGAAGATCCAAGCCGGGCTGCCGGGGCGACAGCTATCCACGTCTGCTGGCGGTCGATGAACTGCCGATGTGCGGCCGAGCGCCGGCCTTTATAGCGCTTATAGCGCTTCGGCGGATGAGTACCTCGGAACTATTTCCCATCACGTGGTTTGACGCGTGAAAATAGTTCCGGGATCTGCAGCGACCCCTTCCTTATGTTTGTGTGGGCCGGTAGTGGGCCCTGGTGACCGCTGGTGTCTTTGCAGTGTTGTTGTTGTTGTTGTTGTTGCTGTTTTGGCCGTTCATCAATATTGCCTGTCGGTTGTGTAGTGCTTCGGTGTGCCTGCGAGCGGGCAACCCGCGGCTACTGGCTGTCAGTTTGGTTGCTGATACTCTAGGCGCCGTGATGTCTGGTGGAGAAGGCCACAGCACGTCTGTTTACCACGATTCACGTCAAGCGGTACAGAATTTTGCCTCGAGTGTATCAGGACTTCGTGGTAAGTCCTTGGAGGAGGTCGATCGCTGTGACAGCAGGGAATTCGGACCGTACACGCAGTTAGTGATATAGATGGCGCCTTTAAAAACCAATAGCAAAGGGACTTCAGAGAATTTAGAATATAGCAACATGCACACAAAATTTAGGAGAAATAGTTGCTGCATGAAAGGCTGAGGGCGGAGGCCTCCAAAGGGCCGACACGTTGTTACCAAGTCGTCCCCGAGCAGTCCCGCGGCGCTCGGGTTCGCCAGCCAGCGACCCATCACTGCCACTCACCGCCGCGCCTCTCCCGTTTCCCTCTTGATCGCTAACGACCATCACAAGCTGTCTTTGAAACATTACACACTGCACAGGCGAACGTTGCTCTGGAAGTAATTCATGACCGGATGTGTGATTCGAAACACATGAACAACTTCTGGCATCGTTACCGGTACCTCTAACTCGGACAGAATTTTTTTTTGGTGGCAAATTTCATGCGATATTTACCGAAGTCAGCGACTGCATTCATTTAGTGGCATAATCCTTGATAGTAATAATCTTTGAAAGCTTCAAACGTGTGTGCTATTCACATCGACTTGTTTCATTAATACATAACTTGTCACTACTCTATCTTCTCTACGGAAGAAAGGAGTTCAAATACGATACTATCTCTGGCAGCCAGTCTGCATCTCTGTATGACGCGTGTGGAACGTATCGTGCATGGGTTTGCCTCTTGGACTAGTGCCAGGCAATCAGTCGGGCTGCCGCGAATTTTCAGTTTTTTCAGAACTTGATGTGGAACGGAAGGATACTTGTGTACTGAATATAGTTCCGTTCAGAGATGTGGTCGCTGGTCGCAGTTTCACACCATTTGGCCTCAAATTTTTTGAGTGAGATCATTATGTGCTCTAGGCTTAAGCGACATTATGCAAGCGTAGTTTGCTTTGTTTCTGTAGGACGTGTTCGTTTCTCGAAGTCATGGTTAGCTCTTGCAGCCTGTTCCACTTGAAACGCCGGCCGGTGTGGCCGTGCGGTTCTAGGCGCTTCAGTCTGGAACCGCGTGACCGCTACGGCCGCAGGTTCGAATCCTGCCTCGGGCATGGATGTGTGTGATGTCCTTAGGTTAGTTAGGTTTAAGTAGTTCTAAGTTCTAGGGGACTGATGACCACAGATGTTACGTCCCATAGTGCTCAGAGCCATTTGAACCATTTGAACCACTTGAAACGGAACTCTTGTTTTCTTTGTTATTTGTTACGAAACGTGTGTGCACGTAAAAGTAATGCACCGCATTTTTTTCCTCGACCGAAAACAATGCTACGAATGCGAAACGCTACTTATGTATTATCTGAAGTCTTCTGAGTGAGCGAGCCAAGTTTCTCTCACTTCCGACAGATAGGGTAACTACAGGGTAGTTTCAAAATGGCGTCTGTAGGTGATGTACGGTACAAGCAACGTGCCGTCATTGCATTTCTCACTGCAGAGAAAGAAACTGTAGGGAATATTCACAAACGCTTGTGCAAAGTATATGGAGCATCTGCTGTCGGCACAAGTAGGCCTACGCTTAGTCGCTGGGCAAGGAGGGTGAGGTCATGAGAAGGCGGTTGGGCGGAGCTCCTCGATTTGCAGCGCTCGCGGAGACCATCCACGGCTGTCACACCTGACAGCCCTGACCTAGCCATCTCGGTCTTCCACTTGTTTAGGCCATTGAAGGATGCCATTCGTGGAAGAAATGTTGAGGACGATGAGGAGGTGATTCACTGGCTCCTCCACCAGGACAAGGATTGTTCCCGACAGGGCTTACACGCCCTTGGTTCGCGCTAGAGAAGGCCATAAAACGGGTCGGACATACCGTGGAAAAACAGGGTGTGTAGATAAAACACCATTCTTTCGTGTGTGGAGTTCTCTTTATATTCAATAAAGAATTATTGAAGAAAAAAAAACGCGGTGCATTACTTTCTGGCCAACCCTCGTAATATCCACGCGGACTTTATACATCTGACGTCTGTCAGCGCTAACGTATTCAGTCCACCTCCCTTTCATCCAGTAACACGTGATCACATACCTTTGTTAATATTATTATGTGACTGCAGTAAATAATTATAGGCCTATTGCATATCATGGTGCTCGTGTAATACCTGATGCCATTTGCGCATATCTATACAATTATGCCTATTCTGTATCTGAGATCGTTACAATCAGATTTAAGTAGTTCTAAGTTCTAGGGGACTGATGACTTCAGAAGTTAAGTCCCATAGTGCTCAGAGCCATTTGAACCATTTTGAACCAGAACCCGATTTCGTCTGCTTATTATGTTGGAACTTCCTTCGATTTCTCTTAGATCCACGTAGTTATGCACGGTCACAACCTGCACTGATCATACCACAATTCCTTGTTTTACTTAATGCCGCCGCTTATCCAGTAATGCCTCCAGTTCGTAGTGTCAGATGTTTTCCTCACATGTTATGTATTCTTTCAGCTTTTCGGTAAATACACTCCTGGAAATGGAAAAAAGAACACATTGACACCGGTGTGTCAGACCCACCATACTTGCTCCGGACACTGCGAGAGGGCTGTACAAGCAATGATCACACGCACGGCACAGCGGACACACCAGAAACCGCGGTGTTGGCCGTCGAATGGCGCTAGCTGCGCAGCATTTGTGCACCGCCGCCGTCAGTGTCAGCCAGTTTGCCGTGGCATACGGAGCTCCATCGCAGTCTTTAACACTGGTAGCATGCCGCGACAGCGTGGACGTGAACCGTATGTGCAGTTGACGGACTTTGAGCGAGGGCGTATAGTGGGCATGCGGGAGGCCGGGTGGACGTACGGCCGAATTGCTCAACACGTGGGGCGTGAGGTCTCCACAGTACATCGATGTTGTCGCCAGTGGTCGGCGGAAGGTGCACGTGCCCGTCGACCTGGGACCGGACCGCAGCGACGCACGGATGCACGCCAAGACCGTAGGATCCTACGCAGTGCCGTAGGGGACCGCACCGCCACTTCCCAGCAAATTAGGGACACTGTTGCTCCTGGGGTATCGGCGAGGACCATTCGCAACCGTCTCCATGAAGCTGGGCTACGGTCCCGCACACCGTTAGGCCGTCTTCCGCTCACACCCCAACATCGTGCAGCCCGCCTCCAGTGGTGTCGCGACAGGCGTGAATGGAGGGACGAATGGAGACGTGTCGTCTTCAGCGATGAGAGTCGCTTCTGCCTTGGTGCCAATGATGGTCGTATGCGTGTTTGGCGCCGTGCAGGTGAGCGCCACAATCAGGACTGCATACGACCGAGGCACACAGGGCCAACACCCGGCATCATGGTGTGGGGAGCGATCTCCTACACTGGCCGTACACCACTGGTGATCGTCGAGGGGACACTGAATAGTGCACGGTACATCCAAACCGTCATCGAACCCATCGTTCTACCATTCCTAGACCGGCAAGGGAACTTGCTGTTCCAACAGGACAATGCACGTCCGCATGTATCCCGTGCCACCCAACGTGCTCTAGAAGGTGTAAGTCAACTACCCTGGCCAGCAAGATCTCCGGATCTGTCCCCCATTGAGCATGTTTGGGACTGGATGAAGCGTCGTCTCACGCGGTCTGCACGTCCAGCACGAACGCTGGTCCAACTGAGGCGCCAGGTGGAAATGGCATGGCAAGCCGTTCCACAGGACTACATCCAGCATCTCTACGATCGTCTCCATGGGAGAATAGCAGCCTGCATTGCTGCGAAAGGTGGATATACACTGTACTAGTGCCGACATTATGCACGCTCTGTTGCCTGTGTCTATGTGCCTGTGGTTCTGTCAGTGTGATCATGCGATGTATCTGACCCCAGGAATGTGTCAATAAAGTTTCCCCTTCCTGGGACAATGAATTCACGGTGTTCTTATTTCAATTTCCAGGAGTGTACTTCTGTCGCAGTTTGGTGATGGGATCAGTTCCACCAGTAGCTCTATTTTCAGATCAGTTCTTACTAAAGTTGCTCTAAAAGTCACGAGTATTCACAGATCAAAGTGTTCCTCGCGTGAGTCCGATTTTAACGTTTTTTCTAAATCCCACAGACTGCATAGACATATGCACACCACGAGCGTTTGTCTATAAGACAAAACTCTCTATAAGAGCAACATATTAGCTTTGCAAGTCTCATCTAATAATATTACCTAATTTTTTACCACATGAAAATTTTACGTTGGGCCTGAGAAAATTAATCGTTGTCACTAATTGATTTTGAGCCAGGTGGTTTTGTCACAAGGGCTTTCTTGGTTTAAAAGGGGGGGGGGGGGAGGGAATAAACTGCTTGGTCATCCGTCGGCTTTCTTGAAAAAATGGCATCAGTTACATGTTGGATAATTTTCGTTTCAATATTTAAGATACAATTTGTAGTCCACGGTTAGTTTTCAAATAAGTGCAGGATTCATTTGACACCTGATGACCGTTCTAGAAGAGTGTGGAGGCAGGTAGATACTAATGCACGTCTCTGGCACGCAGTCCCATCAGCTCAGCAGGGCTCTTGTTCTGTCATAGTCTGGGCAAGTGTCATACACATTACTGAGGGTAATTCGAGTTGTGTGCAGTATCGGTACAGGACCCCCAACCTACTGTCCAGCTCCACAGTCAACATTTCGGCGATGGGTTGTCCTCCACGACGATAACGCACGGGCACATCCCACCCACCACTCCTGAAGGCACGAAGCAGGCGAGTGGAATGACCTTCGGCGTCTCCTGAAAAGAAACCCAATTCACCACGCTTGGGACGGGCCGAAACTTACTGTGTGTCGTCACGGGATCCCTCCTCACACACTGGTCTACCTCAGGAGTGCCACCGTCGAATAACAAGAGAGACGTGAGCAGCAGAAGAATTTCAATCATTCTGCGGACAGCAAGGAGGGTCCAAGCACGTTGCAATTCACGCAGCGACGCCTCACGTATTGGGTGGTAATCAGCAGCAACTTTTGATTTTACCGATACGTACTGAGGAGCACTGTCGTACAGACTAACTATATTTTTGTTATTGTTGACTGTTTCCTTCGCAGTAGTTTTTTATTTTTTTAACTTTGTAAGACAAATTTTTTCATTCCTTACTCCCCTTGAATCTAAGCCTACACACCTTTGCAGATATGCAGATTACCCCAATTTTTTTTAAATAGTTCATGTTCCCTATCAAATTAGGACGTGGTACCTGGCTGGCTTTGGTTTAAGAACTCGTATGTATGGGGGAAATGGGCGCTATCACACAGGACAAGTCTGGTTTGGTTTGTACGCAGGGCTTCATAGCTATAATCGGAGCTTGACTAGTTGTACTATCGTATTACGAAAATGTTTGGCGTGACTATTGATTTTCTCAAACTACTATAAACATTGTATAGGAAATAAGGGCCTCTTCATTTGCCGCATTCTATTTCAAACCCTTCTACGTGTCCGCAGATCAAAGTGCGTGGCAAAGAGCACTTTTTATTGTATATAAAGGATTGTGATTTTTTCCATATTTGATTCACCGATTGAGCTGTCATTTGCCCACTCCTGGATCTGCAGCGTCTATCACAGCCATACGTGCAATGCGCTGCAAAACTCGAGATAGATGAACTATCTTACCAAACTGGATAATTGGTGGAAATGATTGAAAGTGCGGGATTATATTACCAGAGGTCTCCTAATCGTGCACAAAAGGCTATACGCCGCATGGGGTGACGCAGGAAAGACAGGCAGCGGCGCGCACGTCACGAACGTAGGCGCTCGCTGGCTCCCTCAACTCAGCGGACAAACTACTTTTCCACACCTGTTAACTCGTAACGAGATGTGTACGTACAAACGAGAATTTCATTTTCTTCTGGAATCCGCTACTGTGGAGTCGTACTAGTATTAGTCCATAGGCCTACTTATAATTTGTCAAGACTGTATTGGGGTACAATAAAATTAAAATCATGCCAAAATGATCATCAGTTGCTTAAGGCACCACTTCTTGTATGAAATGAGGACTGTTAAGCAGAAGAGACTAAATGCTATAAACAAGCTGTTATACCATTTATATCGAGCACTGATCTTAAATTATTGTTGTAATACTGTTAATCAGTAAGACTTCATAACATCAGATTCCAGTAGAAGATGCAATTCTCGTTAGTAGAATTGCTGCGATTAACAGGTTTAGAAACGAATTTTGTCTGCTGAGCTGAGCGAGCGAGCGAGTTTAGGCCTACCTTCGTGACGTACGCGCCGCGGCCTGTCTTTCTCGTGGACCTCGGCGAGTGGTAAACGTGACTATAGCTCTAAATGGGGCTGGAACCGCAACACGAGGCAGTTGAACGTGAGGGAAAAGACAGTGTGTCTCAATCGTCAGTTAGCAAGCAGTTACGGTTCACTTTGGAGGCGTTTTTCTTTACAACATAGCCCGGAGACAACATTTGGATTACTTCGCAAAGGAAAGAATCATCGGGAAACTGGAAGAAGGATGAAGTGTGACGAGTAAACCACGAGTTTGGTGTTGCTCACAACATTGTTTGGCGTGCATAGGGAGCATTCCGAACCACAGGCAATGCTTCCCGAAGGACAGGAGGTGATCAACCGTGGTCATCACAGCAACAGATGACCGCAGCTTCATTGTGCAACAGGCAGGAAGGGATCCATGTAAAAGTGTGGGTGCAATTGCAGCTCATTTAACAGGACTGCAAGGCTTGCATCGCAGACTCCACAGTGACACGGCTACTGCACATGGGTGGTCTCTACGCTCCATGTCCAGTACGTTGTCTTCTGTTGATGCCCGGACGTCGGCGGCACCGTTCGCCATGGTGCCAAGAGCGTACAGACTGGACCAGTCTGAGTAGTGATTTTGGACGTACTCTCACATGGCGGGAGGTGCGAACACGCAATGCACCCAAGAACATTGTCGAAAATGATCGTTTTGATGGTCCAGGTGTTAATGTGTGGATTGGCGTAGATGCTGCAAGGGCGTCCTGATCTCAGATCTGTGAACGTCGAAAACTCACCGATCAACGTCATTGTGACACTGTACTCCTTCCCCATGTACGTCTGTTCAGGGGCGCGTTCGGCTGTGACTTCATTTCTATGGATGACAATGTGCGACCGCATTGAACAGTGCAGGTGCAAGACCTCTTGGAACGAGAGGATATTCGGCGTACGAACTGGCCTGACCGTTCTCCCGACGTTGATACCATCGATCACGTGTCTGACGCGCTTGGGAGATGCATTACAACACGCTGACCTGAACCAGCGACCATCCAGCTTACCACAAGAACTCCTTATCGACACTGCGCCAGCATGGGAGCACGTTGCAAAGCATTCGCTGTCGTCCGTAGTGATCACACATACCAGTAAGAACGATGTTTCTCGTTTCGTGATGTCTAGCGGACCATCATAAATCACGGTGACTTCAGTGGTGTAATTATTGTTTTTGACTAAGAGAGCCATATCCTTTCGTCTCACTGCGTGTTTGTTTTAGTTACTTTCTGTAATATACTGCAGCACTTGTTTCTGTGTATGGTCCAAGTGTCGTCGAGCTATGTTTCTTGGCTGTGATACATCATGCGACCGTTACATTCTTCCTTCATTTTTGCACACCACTGTAAGAAGGTGCACACGTCGTCGTGCTGTTGGGCAATCTGTATTGATTTTTCTTTAGTGTTGCTTCCGTTACTAACCGCAACGTCAGAATTACCTCTCTTGTGTCTTTAGCTTTAATAAAGCCAAACTGATCGTCATCTAGCGCGTCCTCAATTTTCTTTTCCATTCTTCTGTACATTATTACTGTAAGCAACTTAGATGCATGAGCTATTAAGCTGATTGTGCGGTAATTCTCGCACTTGTCAGCTCTTTTCGTCTACGGAATTGTGTGGATGATGCTTTTCCGAAATTCAGATGGTATATCGCCAGACTCATACAGTCGACACACCAACGTGAACAGACTTTTTTTGCCACTTCCCCCAATGATTTTAGAAATTCTGAGTCTAATACTGTGTCCCCTAGCTCTTCGAAATCGACTCCTGTTTCTTCTTCTATCAGACAAATCTTCCTCCTCATAATGGCTTTCAACGTATACTTTCCACCTATCCGCTCTCTCCTCTGCATTTAACTGTGGAATTCCCGTTGCACTCTTAATGTTATCACCCTTGCTTTTAATCTCACCGAAGGTTGTTTTGACTTTCCTGTATGCGGAGTCTGTCCTTCCGACAATCATTTGTCTTTCGATGTCTTCACATCTTTCCTGCAGCCATTTCGTCTTAGCTTTCCTGGACTTTCTATTTATTTCATTCTTTCCTGAACATTGTTGTACTTCCTCCTTTCATCGACCAATTGAAGTATTTCTTCTATTTCTTCGCAGTTACCTTCTTTGTACCTACGTTTTCCTTCCCAACTTCTGTGATGGCCCTTTCTAGAGATGTCCATTCCACTTCAACTGTACTGCCTACTGAGCTATTCCTGATTGCTGTATCTCTAACCTTAGTGAACTTCAACCGTATCGCGTCATTCCTTAGTACTTCTGTATCCCACTTCTTTGCGTATTGATTCTTCCTGTCTAATGTCTTAAACTTCAGCCTACTCTTCATCACTACTATATTGTGATCTGAGTCCATATCTGCTCTTGGGTACGCCTTACAATCCAGTACCTGATTTCGGAATCTCTGTCTGACCATGATGTAAACTAACTGAAATCTTCCCGTATCGCCCGGCCTTTTCCAATTATACTTCCGCCTCTTGTGATTCTTGAACAGAGTATTCCCTATTATTAGCTGAAACTTGTTACAGAACTCAATTGGTCTTTCTCCTCTTTCATTCGTTGTCCCAAGCCCATATTCTCCTGTAACCTTTTCTTCTGCTCCTTCCCATACAACTGCATTCCAGTCTCCCACGACTATTAGATTTTCATATTCCTTTACGTACTGTACTACCCTTTCAGTAACCCCCTCACTCATTGTCTATCTCTTCGTCTTCAGCTTGCGACGTCGACATGTATACCTGAACTATCGTTGTCGGTGTTGGTTTGCTGTCGATTCTGATAAGAGCAACCCTATCATTGAACTGTTCACAGTAACACACTCTCTGCCCTAACTTCCTATTTATAACAAATCCTACTTCCGTTATACCATTTTCTGCTGCAGTTGATATTACACTATACTCATCTGACCAGAAATCCTTGTCTTCTTTCCACTTCACTCACTTCACTTCACTGACCCCTACTATATCTAGACTGAGCCTTTCATTTCCCTTTCCAGATTTGCTACTTTCCCTACCACGTTCAAGCTTCTGACATTCCACGCCCCGACTCGTAGAACATTATTCTTCCGTTGATTATTCACTCTTTTTCTCATAGTAACTTCCGTATTGGCAGTACCCTACCGCAGATCCGAATTGGGGACTATTCCGGAATCTTTTGGCAATACAGAAATCACGATGACACTTCTTCAACTACAGGCTAAAAGTCCTGTGGATTCACGTTACGTGTCTTTAATGCAGTGGTTTCCATTGCCTTCTGCATCCTCATGCCGTTGATCACTGCTGATTTTCCGTCTTTAGGGGCAGTTTCCCACCCCTAGGACAAGAGGGTGTCCTGAACCTCTGTCTGCTCCTCCGCCCTCTTTGACAAGGCCGTTGGCAGAATGAGGGGTGAATTCTCATGCCGAAAGTCTTCGGCCGCCAATGCCGATTATTAATCAAAATTTAAGCAGCGGAGGGAATCGAACCAGGGACCGAAGATGTTTTGATTATGAATCAAAGACGCTACCCCTTTTTTCCTTTTTTTTAAAAAAAAGACCGAGAGGACTTTATTGGATCAATTCATTTAATTAAGTGTACACACACACAATATATATATATATATATATATATATATATATATATATATATATATATATATATATATATATATATATAAACCAAGAAGAAATGCAGATGATAAAAGGGTATTCATTGGACAAATATATTATACTAGAACTGACATGTGATTACATTTTCACGCAATGTAGGTGCATAGATCCTGAGAAATCAGTAGCCAGAACAACCACCTCTGGCCGTAACAACGGCCTTGATACGCCTGGGCATTGAGTCAAACAAAGCTTGGATGGCGTGCACAGGTACAGCTGCCCATGCAGCTTCAACACGATACCACAGTTCATCAAGAATAGTGACTGGCGTATTGTGACGAGCCAGTTGCTCGGCCACCATTGACCAGACGTTTTCAATTGGTGACAGATCTGGAGAATGCGCTGGCCAGGGCAGCAGTCGAACATTTTATGTATCCAGAAAGGCCTGTACAGGACCTGCAACATGCGGCCGTGCATTATCTTGCTGAAATGTAGGGTTTCGCATGGATCGAATGAAGGGTCATAACACATCTGAAATGTAACGTCCACTGTTCAAAGTACCGTCAATGCGAACAAGAGGTGACCGAGACGTGTAACCCCATACTATCACGCCGGTTGATACGCCAGTATGGGGATGACGAATACACACTTCCAATGTGCGTTCACCACGATGTCGCCAAACACGGATGCGACTGTCATGATGCTGTAAACAGAACCTAGACTCATCCGAAAAAATGAAGTTTCGCCATTCGTGCACCAAGGTTCGTCGTTGAGTACACCATCGCAGGCGCTCCTGTCTGTGATACAGCGTCAAGGGTAACCGCAGTCATGGTCTCCGAGCTGATAGTCCATTCTCCTGCAAAAGTCGTCGAACTGTTCGTGCAGATGGTTGTTGATTTGCAAACTTCCCCATCTGTTGAGTCAGGGATCGAGACGTGGCTGCACGATCTGTTACAGCCATGCGGATAAGATGTCTGTCATATCGACTGCTGGTGGTACGTGGCGTCCGTATTACCCTCCTGAACGTACCGATTCCATATTTTGCTAACAGTCATCGGATCTCGACTAACGCGACCAGCAATGTCGCGATACGTTAAACCGCAATCGCGATAGGCTACAAACCGACCTTTATCAAAGTCGGAAACGTGATGTTACGCATTTCTCCTCCGTACCCGAGGCATCACAACAACGTTTCACCAGGCAACGTCGGTCAACTGCTGTTTGTGTATGAGAAATCGGTTGGAAACTTTCCTCATGTCAGCACGTTGTAGGTGTCGCCACCGGCGCCAACCTTGTGTGAATGCTCTGAAAAGCTAATCATTTGTATATATATATATATATATAGGGTGTTACAAAAACGTACGGCCAAACTTTCAGGAAACATTCCTCACACACAAATAAAGAAAAGATGTTATGTGAACATGTGTCCGGAAACGCTTAATTTCCATGTTAGAGCCCATTTTAGTTTCTTCCACCTACGCTCAATGGAGCACGTTATCATGATTTCATACGGATCCTAAAACTGCCACCAGCGAGTTGACGGCGTTCGTTCTAGTAGTGGGAGAGTAAACAGTATCTGGGTGTTGGGGTTCGTCAGGCGTGATAGACTCTGGCTGTCGTCACAACAGGAGCGCCAGCATCCGTTGGACAAGATCCCATCATCTGCCCGTCACAGCACATGTCAGGCGGTGCGCTTCCGAATCGAAGACTGCACCGTGCGGACACAAAGCCTCGTCTAATGTATGGAATGGAGGCGCTGGCGTGTGGCTAATTTCTCCGATGTTCATACCTCCATGCATACTGTATGAGATCTCGGTATTTTCAAAATTTTTCAAACACAATAAGAGTTTGTGCAGTGGTAGGATTTAAAACTGTTCCCTCCACTGCTTCACGAAATTGAGAAACCTGTGCTGAGCAATAGCTTACTGTCGCGGATGGTTCGTAGTTTATTTCGCAACCTTCGCACTCACGCCACGCGAGTCAAATGTCACGTGATTATTCGAACAAGCTCAATACTAGAGTTGGGCAAAGTCGTTCATCCTTGGGAACTAGTTCACTGGTGATCGCTCCTTTTTGGGAACCGTTCATTTTTGCTCGTTCACCGTTCATTGTGCATTGTATATGGTTTAATGAAAAACTGAAAATTTGTAACATAGGTGACTGAAGATGGAAGGCACCAAGAGGGAGCACTTGCCTCCCCCCTGGAGTACAGAGTTTTTATACGTAACAGAATTGTCACACACATGTAATTTTCGTGATTGTGCAAAACATCTCGTTTAGCCAACTGATGTGGCTGAGCGCAGTGAACTAATATAAGGTGGCGCACGAAAAGCGGCCCCGATTACAGACTGCTCGCAAATTACGCACGATTTGTTGACCGCTACGAGCAGAATAGATAAACATGTAATAATTAGGGAGTGAAGTAATAACAAATAAGGTAATGCAAACAACTTCGAAACAATAGATGACTATTGGTGAGCGACAATGAGCAGTCTACTACTCGGGGCGGATTTTTCGTGCTCCACCCTGTACCACTGAAATAATATTGTAGGAGTTATCATATTCTCTTTACAAAATGGACACCATACACTCGATTATGAAGCGTGGGCTTCATTTGGTTGTAAATAGGTCTGCCTTCCATAACAATAAACATGCTCTTTTACCTTGGATCAAAAAAAGACGGAAAATGGCCACTCGTGTGTGCAGGCCGACGTCCTTTGCGTGTGTAATAACAAAAAATCTTGCCTTTTTACAAGTATTTCTTCTGTTGTTTGTTGAAACAGTGAAGTAAGCTGATACACCGTTTTGTTACCTGAAAAGATGTATGTATTACATACCACGTAATTTTTATGTAGTTTACATAATTATAAAATACATTTTACTTACCGGTCGTGGACGCTGAATAGAATACGAAAAGAATCAGAAAGTTCAGAGTTGAAAAAAGGTTTGAAACAGATCCAGAATGGACGTGCGAAGCGAACGAGGCGAACAACAACTCGATACTGAACTAACTATGAGCAGTCGGCAGTAGAACTGCGACGAATGGCCACGCGAGAAAGGACGAGTCCGGCTGTGCAAGACCGAGACCGAGACAGACGGGAAAGGGACCGAGGCTGGAAAGAGGCCGGTGGACGTGCCGTTCGGGAACGAGAACGACCGTCTCCTGTTCCCGGGAACTGTAAGTAGAAAACCGCGAGCGAGACCGAGACAGACGGGAACGAGACCGAGGCTGGAACGAGACCGGCCGACGTGCCGTTGCGGGAACAAGACCGACCGTTTCCCGTTCCGGGGAAGTATAAGTAGAAAGCCGCGACCGAAGTGACCTATGAAAGACCGTTCCTTAGAGTTCGTTCATCTCTCGTTCCGTACATCCTGGTGATCCGTTATTTTGGACCAGTTAATTCGCGAACGACCCATCTCCACTCGATACCGTATCGAACGCTGCGGCATATCGCGAAATCTCGAGCCCGTTCCAAAGTGTTTGCCCAGCCCTAGTAGCAGGTAGGATCACAAGGCAGGCTCATCTAACGACGTGCCACATGTTCACATATCGTGAGAACGGACGGGAGAGCAAGAGCCCTATCGTACTGGAACAGGGAGACACAGTGGGGATGCCCCTACAACTCTGGGCGTCAAGTAGCGAATCTTTTATTATTTATGTGTACTGTTTAAATGTTAAAATGCAGCTACAACCGTGCTGATGATGTTACTTGCACTGAGAACTTCTTAATAATAATTTCAGTATCACTCAGTTCACCAGGGAATGATAATTACTAATCGCAGTTACTGTCAGTGTTTATTGATGGAAAGGATGCACCAATCACAAGTGCGCCCTAAGGGGAAAGACACCAAAGTACTAAGATAGCTCACCATTTGTCTACGATCGGTTTCCGACGAGGGAATACATGTAGCCGTGTTTAAAATCTCATCTAATGTAAAGACGGAGCAGTTCGTCGAAAAACTGCCTCGGATGACGTAATTGTGCGATGCTGTGTTAACCAACGCAGTCTACGATCTACGTTCGAGGTGGAAACATGCGCACTAGAGTGTGAAGTGCAACTCAGCGTAAAGATGGAATTAATTATTAAAGCTGCCTCGGAAAACATATTTGTGCGATCTCATTTGGATCCTAAAATCGTGTGAAGCATTTTGAGACTTTTACGGTGCTCGGGAATCTCGTTATAAATATAAACGATAGACTAGCTCTAGAAATCCTTTTACCAATTTTGTGATTGGACAAATAAAACAAAATTAATTGTAACATTTTACGATCATCATTAAACTTAGCGTTTCAACCTATGCACATGCCACATTATTTTGCGCTTTTTAGTGCACTTCTATACAAAACCGAGCGTTTGTCTATAGACATTGTAGATGAACTGTCTATACACATCTAGCTCGGCAACGTATATAGCCAGTCTAGATACTTCACCTGGTTTACACGCCTGAATGCCTTGTTCCTCGACATTTGCTAAATATGGCTCACGTTGTTGGGAACGCTCCTTGTGCAGTGACAATAATGGATGGTGGAAGAAATCGAAAGAGCAGACGTTGATGGAAACGTCAAATGTTTGCGGAGGGGCCTCGTCTCGTCTGTAATTTACTTTCGACTTTGGAAGTAGAGGACAGTTAGTTTTTTTTCCCCCCGATATCACTCACTCATACCTAACTTCTTCTTGTTGTGATTTTTATATTCGGAATTACTAACTAGCCACAAACACGACAACGCGTGGAAATCTTCAGTTGGGTGCAACACTTTCTCAAGCGGCCAGATCTTGATACTTGATGTTTAACAATAAGAAAAACAAAAGTAATAGAAAAACCTACGAAGTGTTATCACGGCGCAAATAGATGAACTAGAGGCTCTGTCTACCAACACGTCCACACTACGACTTGTTGGGCAACTTTGTTCAAGAATTGTCTCATGTCTCCCGTTTGGAACACGAGTCAAAAGTTCTGCGATTTTGTTGAAAAAGCGTCTCTATGGGCAGGAAATGTATCTCAGTTGTCTAGATAAAAAGTCGCCCGATTGTCTGTAGACGTTGTCTAGATACAAAAATTGCTCGACTTTGTGCACTAGTGTGTACAAGGCCTAAAGCTCGCGACCGACGGACAAGAAACCGATTGGAGCAACATCTACGAGACGTGAGGTAAGCAAGTTGGCTACAATTCTTACGAGAAGTGGGGGTGGAGGGGTGGTGGACGCACTGTATTTTCATACGTAAATCCCACGTGCGTCCCAAAGTACGTATTGTGGCAGACAATATTTCGGACATTCATTCCCCTGTCTGCTGTGATAGTGTTACAAGATCTAACGGCGTAAAATCACAAACTGTATCAGATAAAATTTGTTATCGTATGCAAACTCCCTGAAATGGTGTGTTGGAGCCACATGTAGTAAGCATTGCTTCACGCAGTGGAGAATGGCAAAGCAGAGGCACGCCCGCGACTGAGGCGTTGCGAAGTAGGCAGCCACAGATAGCCTGGCTGACAGCAGCAGTCTAGCAACAGACTGACGCAAGGACGCACACAGACCGAGCGCCGAGCGAAGCCTGGAGAGTGCTGAGTAAGGGGAAGTGAGGCCACCACGCTAAGTTACACTGCAATATAATGCGGGAGTAATAACAAAAAGTTACCACCAAGGGTAAAAAACGTCCTCCTGCCAGATATAAATAGTGAAGCGCAGGCAGCAACAGACAGAAGCCATTAGGAAGCAGTTCGGATCTGAGGACGGACGTGGTCCATGTCCGAATGTTCAATCTTCGTAGGTGACGATTCCGGAAGTCTGTTCCAGCTCGCAGGAGTCATCCTTTCGCCGCCAGATGTCAACTTCAGCTCTGGAGGTCGCCCCGAGTTCGGTCGGCACCATGGCTGACTAACTGCAGTGAGAAGTTCCAGCAGGACTGGCCACAGCGCGGTTTTGGTCACAAACGCCGCTGGGGACTGACGTTCGGACTTCACGGCAACCCGGCCCCACGGCTCGTGGTCCGTCCATGACGGCACTTCGTGGACATTGCGACTGCCGGCTTCCCAGCCGCCGGTGCAGCAGGCGTCAGCAGCTGGCCCCATGGCGCGTGGTCCGTCCATGACGGGACCTCGCGGAAATCGCGACTGGTGGCTTCCCGGCCGCCGGTGCAGCAGGCGTCGGCTGCTGACCTCACGACGACGCGGCTTCGTGGGCGTGCCGTACTGGGGCGCCGAGCGACGACGACTTCATCTCAACCACAAGGCATCCTGGCTTCAGCGGAGCACTGGTAGCCTGGGGCTCCCGAGTGCGATCAGCGAGAATCTACACAGCAGCAGCCAGGCGGAGGGATCCGCAGGGCTGGGCAGCGACAAGAAAGTTCAATAAATAATTGTAAAACTCCACACCGTCTCAGTCTTTGGCGCAGCCACTGTGTCTGCTGCTAACAAGTGGTGCAGAAGTCGTAACAGGTGATTAATACTACTCGCTTAATCGTTAACAGCCGGCCGCGGTGGCCGTGCGGTTCTAGGCGCGTCAGTCCGGAACCGCGGGACTGCTACGGTCGCAGGTTCGAATCCTGCCTCGGGCATGGATGTATGTGATGTCCTTAGGTTAGTTAGGTTTAAGTAGTTCTAAGTTCTAGGGGACTGATGACCTCAGAAGTTAAGTCCCATAGTGCTCAGAGCCATTTGAACCATTTTTATCGTTAACAGTTGTAACAATAACACCAATGGGTCCTTGATATCTCTGTGCGTACATCAGACATCATTTCCGTCACTGTCGATGATTCTCCACTCAAGGTCACTGACGCGAAATTTTTTGTCCAAAGCTAATACAGTAACAACAGATCCATCTGGTTACCTCTCAGGGCTCAGAACACTGTGTGTGAAAAACGCGAGTTGTTTGGTTTTCTAATGTTCGATGCATGTAGAATGCATGCTGATGCCATCGAGCGGATCACCTAATTTCAAGGTAAGTCTTTATGTTCAAAACCAAAATAACGGTTGAGACTTCTGTCAGTTCACATGCAAATTCTAAATGGAAGGTCCTAGGGCCTACAGTTCAAGCAGTTTTAGCTGCTTTGCACCACGTTTTCACTTCCGTATCAGCCATCTTCGTGGTGATGGATATGTCGAATAATTACAACATATCTACGTTTTCTTGTTCCAAGGAACATCTGAAGATACAATTTTCTTAGGGTTTTGGAAGAGGTCTTTCTATAGCAGTTTGCTACGGTAGTTGTCAACGTTTGCGTGTATCGATCTTCTGGCATAGTAGCATGTTTCAATTGATGGCAGCCCATCTTTTGGAGTAATGCTTCTTATCGTACCTATTTTTCAGTAAGCACTGGTTCTCAAGAGACTAGCGATAATGTTTGTACACCAACAGAGACCTCTGTCGTCTTTAATTATACCGCTAAGAACACGTTTTTCTGGTGCTTGCTAGAATATTCACGTGAGGCTAAAGCACAGTTCATTTGAGTGTTCATTGTCAGACCTTTATGATTTTATTTCCTATTTGATAAATGTTTCAAAGCTGCATTGTGGTAACCTATACTAGTCCCCAGAGAACAGTCTCCGAAATGTTGGATTTATGGGTTACAATGGACGTGCGCATGGGTCTCTGAACCGACGTAAAGTTGGTAGGAGGCGTAATGGCGGGCCAGGATTACACTATCAGGTAACTTAATATTTTCAGTAAATGAGTAAAATATATGATTATTTACAGAGACTGTTGTTCCCCGGCAGTCGGCAGTGTGCACGAAACATCGCTCGTATCCGTACGCAAGCAGTGACCGCGACGCAAAAAGAACTCGGCGATAACTCAGTAATTAACGGAACACATAGGCCGTCACCAGCTAATTGCGTTGCTTTCTATTTGGGGTCCAGCGTGGAATTTTTTCCCTTTATTGTTATTTCATATCCCTAACCCCTCTTGGGCGGTGGGTGGGCTGTTAGCGGTGCAATATTCAGCTCTGTAACCAAGCGCTTTTTAAAAAATATAACACAAATGAGAATAAATATTATTAAGCAGAAACATTATACATAGTTTTAAAAATAAGAAATAATATGAAATTTTGTTGGCGTGCATATAATAAACATTAAAACCGTTTTCTTCTTTAAATTAAAACTCAAAGAACTAACAGCATATATATATATATATATATATATATATATATATATATATATATATATATATATATATATATATATATATATATGGTGTCCCTATCTTGTCCACCCGAAATATCTCTGGAACAATAACAGCTATTGAAAAACGACTTTCACCGGTATCAATGTAGGGCTGGGGCCCATGAATGTACATATTTGGGAACATTCCAAAACGAAAGCATATGTGTTTTTTAACACAAACTTATGTTTTTTTAAATGGACCTCCTATATTTTTTCTTCAGCAATCCATAGCATGACAAAGCACATACACAATGGTGTTGATTGCATCGCAATATTCCCATTACATCCCGAGATATTGAGACGCGAAGTTGACGCTTGAAACACCCGACATGCGCTGCTAGCGCACGTCCTGAGGCTCAGGCGTGAACCCCATGCTGCCCGTAATCGCGATGTGATTGACGTGTGTAATCACACCTCCATACTTATCAAGAGGTCTGAAACGAATAATACGGTCTGCTGCCATCAACTCTCATAAGCACATAATGGTTTCCCTCTTGCACGTTTTACGTATCTACGTACACAATATGAACCAGTACCGATCGGTGTACACCCGTCACGTTGTCTTATTTATCCTGCACACCCAAAATAAGGTTTATCTAATGCGTTATATGACCTATTGTGCCTGTCGCGCAGGCCCTGGCTCTACCTAGTCAAGTGTCCAACGTAGTTCCCACTACTGCCACAGTTACCACTTCGCCTTGTTTATGATTTGCGACCCATGCAAACTCCTGTACTCCACCACCCGCCGAGCATCCCATTTGTTGTTGCTTTGGCGTGCAGTACACCACTTGCCAGTGTTGTCGTGCATCAGAGTAATCTAGTGACGGCACGGAGGTAGTACACATTGTGAATAAACGTTGTGTTGTGGAACTTATACTGTACAGTATAATGTACACACACGAAGATATGGTAGAAATGCTGCTGATCTATGGAGAATGTACGTTGACGGGAAATACGTTATGAGATTGCTTGTTTGTTGATAGCACTGTTAGCGAACATTATGATTATTAAGTTAATATGTCTGTTTTCTACCCTACTCTGCATACCTGTACTGTACCCTGTTGTAGGTGGACGAAATGCTGTTCAGGCAGAACGACTGCACAGAAGACGATTCCCTGACAAGCCGTCGCCTTAGCGCCGGATGTTTGGTCGTCTCACATCTCGTCTATGTGAAACGGGAAGCTTAAATCCAAGACCTCGACATCGTCCTAGAACACGCACAGATGAACGTGCTGAAGTTGCTGTTCTCGCTACCATAGCTGTGAATCCTCAAATCGGCACACGTCAAATTGAACGTGAAGTTGGTGTGTCGAAATCAAGCGCACAGCGTATTCTCAAACATAAATTTCATCCTTACCATGTTCATTTACACCAGGATCTTCATGAAAATGACTTCCGCAATAGGGTCGGTGGGCTCAGCAAAAACTTCTGGCTAATCCAAATTTTTTGCAGATGTTCTCTTCACCGACGAGGCATCATTCTCCAACAGAGGAATTGTCAATATGAGGAATATGCATTATTGGTCCGCAGACAATCCAAAATGGCTCCGTCAGGTAGAGCATCAACGTCCATGGAAAGTTAATGTTTGATGTGGGATTATTGGAGGTACCATTATCGGACCTTTCTTTATAAATGGCATCCAAAATGGCAGACAATACTTCAGATTTATACGACACAATCTTCCTGTTCTCTTGGACACCGTACCTCTGAACCGGAGAATGGTCATGTGGTATCAGCATGACGGATGCCCTGCACATAACGCCTTACGAGCGCGACGACTTCTGAACCGTAAGTTCCCTGGTAGGTGGATTGGACGAGGTGGCCCAGTTAGGTGGCCTGCCCGATCTCCGGACCTTACACCGCTGGATTATTTTCTTTGGGGATCAGTGAAGGATGCTGTTTACCAACATGAAACAACAACACCAGAGGACATGAAGCAACGCATTATTGATGCTTGTACAGCCATCAAAGAGGAAAAAGTAGCACGAAGTAGGGCATCCTTCATCCGCTGAGTGACCCTATGTATGCAAGCCAATGGACATCACTTTGAGCATGAGATGTGAACGCTACGTTTAGTATGTAGTGCTGGTATCACAGTGGAAGTTTCTATAAAGGGCCATTTTATCCAGTGATGTTAAGAAACATTTGTTTGCAACAATTTGTCATTTAACGCATTAGATAAACATAACATTGATAATTATATGATAATAAAACTAATTGGTTAAACATGTTTATATTCATCTTCTATGTCCTACCTGAACTTCCCAAATCAAAACATTTTTACCCAAACAACGGTAAAACTTTTAGTCCACTTGCTCGTTTCACTAAAACCA